>NC_143414.1:2729531-2881171 GCF_059467195.1 Physcomitrium patens
ACCCAGTCGGTATAGTTTACCTGGCAATCCATGAGTACAAGATCGAACCCATCAATTTCCGCAGGAGTAGTAGATTCCTCAGTATCTCCAACATTGTGTTCACCGCGAGATCTACCAATAGTTTCAACAGCTTGCAAACCATCACCGACTGCAACAACACAGGCTCCCATCTTTTCCAGCATGATAGTGGCAACTTTTGCTAAAACTGGTGTATCTTCCGCTAGCAGGATGCGAATTCCAGCTAATGCATTACTGGGACCCAATCGTCTGGCCGGAGGCTTTCTTGGTGCACGACTATGTTTATCTGGCATTACTTCGGAAGGAGGCAGCGAAACAGCAGGCTTGGGTGCAGGCGCGTCTTGTGCAGTTCTTGAGGATTCGGTATGATTACTGACAGTTTGAACGGGAACTCCTCTATCAGAAACAACTATCATGTCAGGTTTGGCAATTTGGTCCTGTTCACAGAAAATTTGAGGAATCTCAATGCCGGGTGGACCAACACTGGGCCCAATAGAGAGTGGCCCCTCAGAGGCATTAAAAAGTGAACTCATGACTTGAGTCTTTGTAACATCTTGATCAGACTGATCGAGAACATCTTGATACTTGGGTGATCCTAAATATGTATCATCTGGTGGATGAGATGTGGCTGGAGGGATGTGCACAACATGGTTCCCATCAGTACCATCTCTAGAATTGCCCACCGGTAACATCGAAGACGATAAATCAGTATCGACAGAGAGAAGAGATGTTTTCAGCGACCCGACCCTACTGCCAGGAGAACCAGTGTCGAGACCTCCAGCAGAACTGGCTGGACTTGCTGATGGACCGAGATTACTGAGGGTGATGAATTCCTGTTCCTCAAGTTGCTGTGTCAGAGGTAAAGACCTCTGAACGCCTCTTGGATTACTATCAGCTGAAATTCCAGGATTTCTTTCAGTCACTAAAAATCGCTCTGATCCTTGATTCACGCCTTCTAACTCCTTCGAAGGCCACTTCTCCAGCACTCTGGGCAGAGACTTAGTGGACCCAGGAAACCCAAGCTTGCTTTGAACCTGATGTGAGATCACACAACTTCAATTAAACTCAGGTATCATGTGCAGAAGTTATCTAAATTTAGAATGGAAACAGGTCTCAGGTGACTACTGCTGCATCTAATTACCGGTTTCCAGTCATGACTCACTTTTTCATTGAATTGGAAGCAACACGTGATAAAGTTTGACATTGCCTCTAGCGTGAAAAAATTATAAAGTAAACTCTAACTCACAAGGAATAATGAGAAATAATCTAAATATAATGTGACAAGGTTTTTCAGATCGTCTTCCAGAAAACAAGGCACAAACCTGTGACTGAAGTTTTTCCAGCTCATGGCGATCTATAGCAGCAGCTTTAATGTCGTCATAGTATCCTAATTTACGTTGGTCGCTGCCAACTGCTTGCAGTGCTTGAGATTCACACTTAAAATGTGTAGAGCTTCCACCTTCTGAGCAGCCCGCCATGGAAGTCAACAATTGCAACAATTTTGACTTGTATAAAGGCTGATTTGCAGTGATAGTATATCCTCTACGCCGTAACTGCGTCTTAAGCGCATTTGGAGTATCATGAGTGAACAGCCAAGAGATTATGATACCCCGACCTCTAAATTCATCTAATACGCTGAACATGGAATCAACTTGATTCGAATCCTCCGACCAATGTATTAGCTCAGAGTCAAGAACCGCTAGTAACTTAAAATCCTGCATTTCCCACTGCTTTGAATTTCCTGACAAGACCAAGCTCAATTCTTCGTCAGGTATTTCATTAGCATCACGAGATGCTGCAGTAGACCGACTTGACTTTACATGGTTCGCTTCAAGCGAAACCAACTCGTCTTTATCAGCGCCCTTATCCCAGCTAACTACGCGCTCATCCGCCAAAAGTTCTTGGAGAACCCGCATTGCCTCATCCCATTCAGATGCTTCATATACATGAAGCCCTTTATACTGCATCCATTGAACCAGGGTACCTCTCCCAACATCTCCTTTCATTGCAAGTAGTACCTGTCGTATAGAATACACGTAAACATACTGTTTAGACTACATAGAATAATTGATTGCTGGAAACAATCAACCCAGGATGTTGCAGTTAAAGAACGAAGGCTGATAGCAAGATTACATCGTGAAGTCATATCGATAAACCCACCTTGGTGTTCTTCAGACCAGCAGGAACAGCCGGACGAGGCGTCTCAGGTTCGCTGTCGACCGGTTGGTTAAACAAAAGGTAAAAGCGAAGAAGCGTCCCAGGCCCTTCCTTCTTCACAATTTTTATGTCTCCTCCCATTTTCCTAACCTGCAACCGCTTGGGCTCAGTCTTACGTGGACTATCAGCTTGAATATGATAAAACTATTCGCAGTTTAATCGAAAGAGACGCCTTGCAAATTTTAACAACATAGTCCAAGGAAAAATGAATCACTTACCAAAGAACGAACAATACAGAGGCCAAGACCAGTTCCTCCATATCTGAATAATGACCAGCGAAGATAGAGAATTTAGTAGGCAAAATCAGTAATTCCAAGGAGAAACAGTGATGATAAGGAACTACTGTGATACTAAGAAAATATGTCCTACAACCACTATATTGTTAACGCAATCAATGAGCAACTACTGGGAAATACACGTACGTCCTCGTAGTGGAAGGATCTGCCTGGACAAAACTCTCAAATACAGCTTCCCATTTGCTTGAGTCGATACCTGCAATTGCAATTGAGTTTTACGATGTGAGTAGTCATGAAGACCAAGAAAAAAGTCGGCTTCAATTCCTCACCATTTAAGAAAAGAATACAAACATGGCAACCATTGACTTCTACAGAATTGCAATAACATTCGTGATTCACTGTAAAGTGTTCGCTGCAAAATGTTTTCTCGTCTTCATTGAATGACCAGAATAGATTGGGTGTTGTGAAACCACAGCATGTAGAATAAAAACTTCAGGGCAATGTATATGGTCGATTAAAAGGGCATCACCAGTTAAATATAATATTAAACAAGTATAGCATGCTTTCCATCAGTCTGATAACTTAGACAGACAAGTTCTGTAAAGACGAAAAGAAAGAAACAAAAGCGGTTGACACATACCACATCCGGTGTCTTCCACCTCGAACCACATAAGAAATTGACTTGGCTCATAGTTATTGGTTACTCCTCCTTCATGACTCAGTCTATTCTGATTCCATGTACTGTCGTTCATCCCAAACAGCAACCCACTCCTCATTGCAGTGGCTGACATATTAGGAGAACTGCACCAACCTCGCAATATCACATGTCCAGCTGCTAGACATAACAACCGAAGTAAATACAAATTTACAGGTGACAGGTAGTTTCATGCAGCATGTTGGTGGTTCTCAAAAATTAAAGACAAAAAAATTTAACATTTCGAAGAACTGCATATCTGGTCTTCAAACTTACACGAGGTAAATTTGACAGAATTCGCAATCAAGTTCGCGAAAATTTGTACGATTCGTGCAGAATCTCCTCTAACCATTCGGGGCATATCATCTGTCCATAATTGTAAAATGAGAAATACTGCACAATTTCCAGGTGCGAATAAAACCCAAGAACTGTTCTTAATGCGCTGCCAAAGTGATAGATCTATTTGAGGACTTCGAATTTATCAATGGGAAAACATTTTGCGGATACACGAACATGTGAGGAATGCATCTTTTCCAACTTGAATTACATGTGATAATGAAATTCGAGTTAACCTACCGGCCAAGTCCAGCACAATTTCTATGTCATGGTCCACGCATTGAACTGAAAACATGTCGACCAAACCTTCAAGCTCACGATTGAGATCAAAATCGGCTGCTTCTAGAACTAGCTTTCCCGACTCCACCTGATTACACAATGCAAACGCCAGATTAAGTCAGAGTTCATAAGTAAAGATCACATTAAGAAAGAAAAATAGGCTCTTTTAGTGACTTGAACTACCAACAAGCCCTGACAATACGGTCCATACGCTTCTCCTCTAATTCCACAGAAGCTTGACTACAACCAAGGCTGAGATACGAGAAAAGAGCACCTTGCTGATATCCAAGATGTTATTGAGAAGGCGAAGAAGTGCAGTAGAACAGCGACGTATTTGAGACACCATGTTAATTTGCTCCGATGAAAGACAATCGTCACATAATAGGATGTCCAGAAGACCTATGACAGCAGCCATTGGTGTCCGGAGCTCATGACTGCAAAATAAAATGTAGCAACTAAGAAACAATACGAGCCTCTTTCTGAAACAGGAGACACAAAAAGGAACGTTATCAGAGAGTAAATCAGAATCCCTGTAACTTAGATATAAGAAGCATCGGAAGCATGCAAAAGGAAAGAAAAAAGACCTCATGTTTGCTAAAAACTGGCTTTTATAGTTACTAGATGCCTCCGCTCGCCTTCTTGCATCAAGATGATTGATTAGCTCAGCCCTGAGCTTCATCTCAGTAGACACGCCACTTGTAAAAAATATGATAAAGAAGCAGCCAACAAAAAGAATGCAACAAGAGATAGCAATCAATATTGCCAACGTAGCTCTTCCACTTCGATCCACTTCTCCCATTACATACGTTCTTGGTATGATAATCACACCAACCTGCAACACATTTACGCAAAATAAAGGTCAAATTACAGAAATGCAGGAGGTTCTCCAACGTCTGTTTTCAAAATATCATGACAGTAGACGCTAGAAGGCATTCCTTTTTAATGCAAAGTGATTCTAAATAAATCGAGAAAGAGGAAAACAACACCAAAAACAACAATAGTAATAATAATCACAAACAACAAAGTTGAAATTAAACAGCCAGCAAATGTGCTAGAGTGAACAATAGGAACAGTAAAAGGAAAATTGCTGCCAAGAAGATAGTTAGTGCCAGATGCATTACCATCTGGAGTCCGGAAAGCGACAAAGAAAATGTGTCAATGTAATAACGTTTTCCCTCCAGAACAACATTTTCTGCATGAACCACTGTTTTAACCAGTCCTTCAAAACCATGGCGAGCATACAGCCACTGAGCCCCAGCTTTTATGACTGGGTCACTCGATTCATTCGCCAACACAAGGGTTCTTCTTGGGCCTGACGAATCTATCAAGGAAGCATTTGTAGAAGTCGCCAAAAGCTGACCATCTGCGGTTGTCAAGTACAAGTAGCCGCTGTGCGAAGATGTAAGTTCCCGGAGAAACTGACTGATGCTGGAAAGTGCAGCTGTAACTCCAGTCACCGCCACAACAATGCCTGAATCCCGATAACGAACCGGGGTAGCACTTGATAAAAGTGGTGTATCATCCGATTCAGTCACAACCAGACGCCACGAGACTTCAGTGCTCTTCAGCGCCAGTACATAATCGATATTCTTAGACAAATCATATGATGTAATGTTTATAGGGGTAATGTTTATAGGGGAACTGGCTTTTCCGGTGTATGGATTGATCGGCTCTTTGTACCATGTTATGTTGCCATTCTCCAGAGGAATATCGGGCCACATGGTTACAGGAGCAGGAGCATCTGTTGCAGGAGAAGGAGCTGGTGAGGCACCAATCACAGACACTCCACCTAATGGCGCACCAACAGAAGGATCTGTGAATATATAGAAGGTCTCGTTGGTTACCATATTTCTATCAAATGCTTGTAGTTGGCCATTTCTGTAAGCAATAGTAATAGACTTTGCAGATTTCCGACCTGCATAAACTGCCCAGAAAATATTCCTCATGGTCCTATGTACCTGCATATTAAATGCATCCCAGATCAATGCCATTCTGATTTTTTCCTCCAGCAAAGAATGAGCATCAGAGTTCTTCAATGACGGCCTCTCGAAATTATTTTGTAACAGTCAAAGTATTTCAAACTATGTGATCATCTTTCAAATTAATACGCGACTTGATCCTGCATTTCATGTCGAGCTCGTTCGTATGTGCCACATTAATGCTTGACCATATAGATAAAAATCATGAAGTTAAATGCTATGAACAAGGACCTACCTGCACTTGCGTGGATGCATCGATAGGAAGAGTGTATTCCCCTAACACAAACTGTGAGAGCTGAACTTGACTCAAGGTGGCTTCAACGGTGTTATTCAACAGGTTCCACATGCGGGCAATAGGACGATTCAGAAGCTCGGTACGTAGACCAAAAGCCAAATTCTTAATTGACCTCGTGGTATATACCGTGGTGAAGTGCCACGTCAAAATAGTCAACAACGCTATCAGAACAGCCAACATAATCTGCGGAGAATTACACACATAAGACAACGTCACAAAATTAGGAGAAACAAAGTCATATTATAAACAGAAGTGTTAATACCGAACGAAGCCACTGAAAACAATATTCCTCTTGCGAACAATCATGATTGAATAAACAGGACTACAAATTAGGGATGAGTGTTCCTCATTTTCCAGCAGTTGCAGCAACATGAGCAACAGAAATTCAGATTAAAAATCTTGTTCATTAGCACAAAGTATGAATGGAATGCGAAGACACCCAGCATGCTCATAAACAACTACTCTTTTATATACAAGGGTAATAATGAAAGTGACAATCACCATGATCGCCAGGCGAACAGAAAACATGCTGTAGTAATATGTCCGGCGGTGTGGACGACGAAATCCATTATCCTGATGCTCATTCTCGGGGTCAGGAACTCGGACGTTCTGAGTTCGACGGCGACGTTTGCAGCATCGCGCGAGAAACGCAGACCACTTCGTCATGCCTCCCAACTTTGAACAAGCACACTTGTTTCGTGCTTTGGCGTTACTTGGCAATACATCCTTTTCTTTCCACTTTTCCAAATGAACTGCGGCAGCAGTTGCAACGTGTTAGCAACCAGTAAATTAGAAGTTTTCTTGTGCACACATCTATACCCTTCCAGCATGAATTGCACAATGCCGTTCATAACCAAATTGTCATAGATTATCATACACAAAGACCAACTTCCAACACTGCTCTGATTCCTGTAAAAGGTATCACTTGCATATAAGCTAAAAACAGCTTTCCAGTTCCCAGCGTTGCGTCATAGTCTAAAACAAAGTGGGGTACGCCAGTTTTATTAACGTGGTCAAGATAGAATGATGAAATAAAGTAAAAAATAAAAAAACCTCCTTGAATTTCCCCGATATCGCTGTCCTTACACGAAATTTTCCGCTATACTAATAAACTACTATTGAACAACTTCAGCCTTATAACCAGGCCGAACTAGAAACCCAAAGAAAACTTGATGAGTCCATCCACAGAGACACATACACACATTCCTAGAAATTAATTGATTGATTAAGTGTGTATTCATTATAGTGTTACAAAAAAATACTAATAATAGTAGTAATCAATAAATTAAAAAATCCGAGATTACAATTCACTCTTATTGCAAGATACACATGTAGAGAAGAGAGTCACTAGCACATATATGTTTATAAACAAATTTCTCAATGAGAAAAAATCAGATCATAACACAGCGGTGGATATCCTACTCAAGTATCGTCTATATACAGGATGCTGCTCGACCTGAAAATAGAGTACTAACCAATGGTAGCAACGGCTTCATGGTACGTTTCTCTACATGGAAATATAATACTAATACTAAGTGACTAACTAAATAAGTAACCGTTGTTCTTTTTTGAAAAAAACAATGTGTTCAAGTCGTACACTGCATGACTACAGCAGCAGAAAGCTTCAAAAAGGTGGAAATAACCAATGATGCCGAGACTGAAAGCTGAGTAAAAATGCATTCAGATGAGAAATGTCTGGTGGATAGAACTTACAAATCTGAAACATTACAAGAAGAAACCGGCAAAACTGCGCAGAATCTTTCGGCCCTGACTGCTGGCACGCAACTTGCCAGCGCTGGATGCTGCTGACTAATCATCCTCCGCAACTGACTGGACGGCCATTGACCTGTGCTTAAGAGAAGTCAAGTTTCAATGACCAGAAATACTGCAATAGGCACAAAGAGGATAAGGTGGCCACGCATGTAGGAACCATGAGAACCGAAACGTGAATCTGAAATTTGACATTATTGACTGCCAACTACCAACAAATCATTTGGAAGGATTCGCAATAACAAGCCAGATCATAATCCGAGAAGGAGAATGAGTAGAATCCAATACTTGATGATCCATCATAGGTTAATGACCAAACTTCCCAGAGAACCACAGGGCAATCATAGTTTACTGGAATCTAATGCATTACTAGCCATTCCGATATCACCCCAAAACTTCCTGGGATCCTGAGCTAGTGCTGAAAGTTACACTTATCATCGTAGCTAGATCTGCTAAACGTTTGCGAGAGACACAACTTCCGTCTCCGCAGCACCATCAAAATCATGTGTAAGACAATATCGTTGTGCCCCAAGGAACTTGACTAGTACAAAGAAGAACCGAGCTAGTGGCCGCGAGGTCACATAGCTACCTAGGCAGTACCAGGTTGACCTAATGATTTCAGGCGAAGTGATTGACTGACGCAACCTCGTCCTGCTCCGTACGAATTAAAGTCAACCCTGATGTGCATCTAATCAGAACGTGGCGGCAGCGTCGGACTCAAGCATATAACAAGTGTAAACACAAAGTCCTCCTGAAATCGTTTGCCCTCCCCATCTAATCACCGAGGGCACGACTGTGGTACTCGCTTCAAGTGCCGTCCGTCTCGCGTACAAGACCACCCGGCCATGAACCAAACCAACCTGTAGAAAATCTCCAGAGCGTCGAAAACATCCCTTCCGCATATATTCTAACTATATCATCCTGACAAACTCCGGAACTGGATTCCACATCAATCTTCGAGACTGGAAGTGCGCGCTACAGCTATTTAGCACAAACTTCAAGAGACAGAGCGGGCACAGTAACATGTTGAAATGCCCCAAGTGAAGTCCCACGGCACAGGTCAAGACACCACAAGACAAGGAATTCAGACGCAACTCGCCTCGGCCGACGCAGAAACTGCAAGACAAGCCAACGCCAGACGGCAACGCACCTGGAGCGAGAGGAAGATCACGATCTAACCCTAGCAGGAGGGAGTAATGAGCCAGCCTGAGAAGGACCGCGGAAACAGAGATAGCAGAAGCGAGAAGATGAGAATGACGAGAGGAGAGATAGAACACACGGAGGACTATCCCATCCGACAGGGCCCCACAGAATAGTTCGGGTGTGAATGCTAGAAAAATAATAATAATAAATAAACAGCAAAACAGATGCAGCGCCAACTGAAAGGCGAGGCGCAATTCAGGGAAGGAAGGAAGGCAAAGCGAGGCTTCTTCTACCTCTCTCTCTCTCTCGCTCGACGACAATCACTCGCGTGTGGCTGCATGACTTGTGCTCCATTGCAACGAGACATGAAACCACCATCCCCAATCACAACAAGTTCCAACCAGTTTCTATTCTCGTTCCCCCCCCGCGCCTTCGTCGTTGCCGCATCTAGTCGCTTCCTCACGACCTCGATGAATCGGTGGAGCCTCCGACGCGCATGAATGAAGAAGCGCATGGATTCCTCGACCTCTGCAGCTCGGTTGCAGTATTCCTACGTCCATCTGAAACGCGGTAATAATAAGGGCATCGTTGAAGAAGGCACAGGGTCTTGGCTGCCATGCAGAATCAGAGACGACGATGATGATGGTGATGGAAGTTTTGCAAGCCCGCCCTCTTCCTTCCTTCTCCATCCAATTTTGACGGGCGCGGGGCCCAGGCTTGGGAATTCAAATTGCCTTGAAATAGACAGAGAGGGAGGGAGCTCGGGGTTAGTGGGCCCTCTCCTCCTCATCCAATCTATCAATCTATATCCTTTTTCGCTTATTCTACTTTATTTTTATTCTCACCACTTTGTTGTTAGCTTACTTTTTTATATTTAGTTCCTTTAATCCACTTTGTTTAACTTTTTCGTTTTTAATGTTTTATTTTTTGGTGTTTTGAATGTGTGTTAGTACCCTTGTGCATGGCAATAAAAATTAATTATTTTTGTGGGTTTTTTTTTGTCAACATTGTGCACACACTTCAATAGATGGGGATGTTGTGCACGCCATCCATGGGAGGAGAAATAAGGGTTTTATTTTATTTTTTATTTTTATTTTTACAAATTTGTGATTTATTGTATTTGGAGCCATTTGCATGTCTTGGTAGTAGGACAATTCTCTTTTCAATGGTGTTCATTGATGGAGAATAAGTAGTAAAAACATGACTCAAAAAAAAGAATATATATATATATATATATATATATATATGATCAAATATAATGTGAATTTGAACATTTCATTGATTTCAATGAGTAAGATCATGTGTGACATATAGAAAAGGTTAATGAGGATGATGTGTTTGGATAAACTACAAATGCAATGATCAATGGGTATTTGTTTTTAAAGCTAATTCATTACCATTGTTGTGTATGTGTGTGTGTGTGTGTGTGTTTTTTTTTTTTTTTTTTTTTTTTTTTTGAATATAATCAAATAAACCAAATAAACATTATATTATTAAGTACATTTTATACTCAATTCTAATGATAATTTTAACTTCCCCATTTATCAAGTATATTTCATAATAACTTTGTCAAGATATTTGCTGCGTTTATTTTCTTATCTATCATCTCTTTTTTAATTGTATTTTATATGAATGCGAAATGATAAACATTATACGTTGTTAGATGTATAGCACTTTGACTATCTCAATTTAACAAAGTCTAATCTCCCCATTTATTTTATTTTTTAGATTGTCCATGTGCTTAATAATCACATTTGCAATACATACAAATTTGATCCAATACACATTGCACACCTGAGACTATCCACTATACATACATATAAAATACTTGACATTTTTTCACTTTAATTCTCAAAACTAGGATAATGTATTGAAGATAGCATAGACATAGTTGTTGATTTATTTATTTACTTATTTTTTCATGCTAAATTACATATATGTATTTCTAACTTACCTCTTATGTGAAGTCTAATCTATGCCTTGTAAAATTTCTACAAATATCAACACATATAATTTGTTTTGCAATTTTTAGGTAGTTCATATCAACTAGTTTACTTGGTTGCATCTTTGACATATCAATATTATTATTTTTCTGTTTGCTGGAATCCACATATTATGACACACTACAAACAAAACATAACTATGAAAGCTAGTCTTTTGTAGTTACCTAAAATACATACAAAACTCATAATCATACCCATCTCTTCTTTATAACTTTATCCAACATTACATTAGTAAGATTATACTAAATATTTCTTAATATTTATTAGAAAGTTTGCTCACTTTCTTTGATAATCTAGAATACTGGTTTTGTTTTCTGATGCTTTGACTAGTCTTTGTTGTACAAGATAATTTTTAACTTTACCTACCATAATCTTAATGTTTGATAATTTTAAAATAATTTTATTATAGATATTACTCTAAAATTCTACATCTGTATACAGATATTCTTTTAAACTCATTTTTCTTATTGTACTTAAAACACTTGTTATTTACAATTCTGTTTGCTCGTGGTCATGGCAGGAGAGGAAATTGTAAGACTTGAATTAAATACAATATCTAAAATATTTTAAATACAGTTTCATATGTTTGCAAAGAGTGAACCTTCATTCAAAATGTACATTTAGTTTGCATACATGTTTGTCCACTTCATGCTCTTGTTTTGGATATATATATATATATATATATATATAATTACAGTCTTTTAATTTAATATTTTAAGCATTATTATATATATATACATATATTACAAAAATAGACATTAACTATATTTTTTTTATATGGTTCTTTCATAAATCAATCATAAGAACTGTAATGGTAGTATGTGCACATATTTTGTTGAAAATATCAGTTTTTTTCAACAAATATTGATTTCAATGGAGCATCTTCAACTTCGATGTTTCTATTTGCATTTGAATGCAAATCACTCAAGAAAGTAATAATAATAATAATAATAAGCTGTGAGGTCCTCTGGAGAACAAACAAAATCCACATTGAGTATGCAAAGCTGTTGATTTCAGTTCATTCCAATAGTGTTGATCATTGACTCAGAATGAAATATTCTACCCTGCAGATCTAAGAGTATAAATTCAAGTTAAAACCCATACAACAAAATAATTCAAGCCTTGATGTTTTGTACTAGAAAAAAATCTATGTGCATCAATTTGAGGAGTTAATGGGTCACTTTTTTCACCAAATGTTCTTTGAAAATAACAACAACCTCGTAGTCAAACTTACAAAAAGTAAGCCAAAGCAAGCAAGTGTATGTGTATTTATATAAATAAATAAATGTGAATGTTTTTTGGGGAATCAAAGGAGAATTAACTCCTTTTGACTTGGTCTTAACTCTAACTTCTAGTCCTCATCTTGCACATGGGTGAAATATTTAATAACATTTAGTGAGGGTATCCTCATTTTTATTTATTATGAGACTATTTCAAAACTGTAGTAGAGATTTGTAGCCTTACAAATGCAGAGGATTGTGCCACCTCATCAACGTGGTATGTGTGATCCTTATAAATAATCACTTCTAGCAACATACTTGAAGATGGTCCTTCAATAAATTGTGGGTGTTCAGATGTGGGAATACATGAATTAAGTTTTATTTTTGTTTTCATGATTTTTGAATATTTATACAAATAAATCAATTTTTATGAGAGCACATGTTCCTATAAAATATGAAATTCTTGTGGTTTAGATTGAAATTTGAAATGCATGATTGAGATTTGGTTTTCGTTATTCTTCTCTCTTTTGGATAGTGTTTGAGTGATAATACAAATAATATTTATGAGCATTGCTACAATCATTTATTCTTGAACTTTTCTGAAAAAAGATATTAAGATAACCATTCTACGCAAACAATAATTATTACTTAAACATACTTGTGTCTACTACATGTTTCATATAAAATTAATTGTAGAAATTAAAGTGTAATTTTAACCATAGAACACCCGAAAATAATAACATGAGAGAAATGTTCTGACAAGAACAGTGTAATATTTGGTACAAATAAACACAACATAATCATATCACACAATCAAATCCAAATAATACTTGTTTTGAAAAACAGCCAATTTAAGTACAATACAATAAGTTTTCTATTATTTAACTTCTTATGGTGTTTAGGTTTCTAACATGCCGTGTTTACAACTTGTAAAAGTAGTACAAGACTTAGAATTTCATTGTCAGTAAAGTTATGCTACTCAATTTTAATAACTTTTTCAACTTCTGAACATCTTTTAACTGCAATTTAGTGCTAAATATTCTTTTAGCAAGTGAAACAAATCAATGAGTGATTATAGCAAGGAAATAAAAATAAAAATAAAAATTGTATATTCATGTTAGATCCAATCTACTACCATAGTGATGCTCCATATTAATATTTTCAAAAGCACATTTTACCAAAAAAAAAAAAAAAAAAAAAAAAAGAAGAAGAAGAAGAAGATAGAATACATGAAATTTTTCAAGTTGAAAAAAATCTACTCATATAAATTTACATATATTTGCAAACAAGTATATAATAAATCAATATTGTATCACAGTTCTCTTGGTAATAATAGTGCTAGTCGACTTACTACTACTATATTATTTTTACATATTATTAAAAAATTAAATGGTCTATGATGTTAATTTTTTTCTATTGGGAAATAATGATCATTTTTATGGTTTTATTTTCTCTCTTTAGTCAGAGATTGATTTATATGTACATGTTATTCTTTTTACATTTTATATTTTACATTATAACTACATGCAAGTGAATGACAATATTCTTATTTATAAAAACACTATATCAATTCTATAATTAATTCGACTGTCCTATCTAAATTCAAATTTTAAATAAAATATCATGCTTTCCATAATCATTATTTATAATTTCAAAAATGAATAAAATTCACTTAAATAAATAAATAAGTAACCTCATCCACAAATCAATACTGACATAAATTAATGTGATCCAGACTTTAATACATGCTTATAGAGTCCTATCAAATTATAACAAGTTGTGAAAACATTTGATGTGTTTTTTATAATTCTACATGATTCTCTCTTTTTGTTTTGTTCTTTTTTCTTTCTTTTTTTTCCTCTTCTTTCAGTATTAATTTATTAACTTTTAGAAATTCAAAGATTAATTTCAAGTTCATTTCGTTTTTTTAAATTCACCAATGAAAAAATAAAAAAGACCCTGCTAAACAAATTCTAGATTTTCAAGCACACAAGGAACAATGGTTGTAACAAGTTTTAAATAAATATTTGTGATTAGCTGTTATTTGTTTACGTATATTTTGTGCATGCTACTAACTTTTTTATTTTTATTTTATTTTATTTTTATTTTTATTTCATTTTGCCTTTATAATTTGTGCCACAAATTAGTGAGATGTTTTTTGAAGATTGGTTTTATTCGTTTTATAAAACATACTCAAGAACTTATTATTTTAATAATACTGGGGGGTTTAGAAGGGTTAACAAATTTACTGAAGGCTTTAGTTAACTATAGGTTGTGAAAGGCCAGCTTCATGTAGTTCAATGTAGATTTCATTTGGGATTTTGTAACAACCCTTGAAATTTTATTATTATTATTTTTTTTATGTTTCTTAACATATAGATATAATGAGTTTATAAGTGCACATTTCTAATGAAATCATCAAAAACATTACTTATTTGCACATATAAATATAATATAAGATGAATTACATTGTATTTAGTTTTCATGTCTTTCAACACAAGTTTTGTTAATGAGCTTTTAAAAAAGGATATTCCTATTAATTTGTAAAGTGACTAATAGTTCAATCATCAATCTTGTAACTAATAAAAATATATGCAATTTTAAATTCACACTTAGTCTCTTCAATTACTCACTTGATTCTTTTGGTCAATTGGTTTGCAAGACCTTTGTTGATTATGCACAAGAACATAACATTCATTATATTTTACATTCTTCTTCTTTTTCTTCTTCTTTCTTATTACTATTTTTTTCCATATACAATCTCCCAAGTAAAAAGTAGCTATTACCATGTTCCTTGCAATCTTATCACATGTTATTTTTTTTTTACAAAAAATTCTCCATGTTATATAAATCTCAACCGTATCATTTTTTATTTTTAATATAAAAAGTCATTCCACTAATCTATTTCAAACACAATTTTTTTATTTTAAAATCAAGATAGTTCATAAACAAAAGTCTCTCTTAAAAATCATGCATTACAAATTTTCTTAAATCTTAATGATGCATCACCACATGCTAACATAGTTTGTTTTCTACAAAAGTACCATCAAAGAATCTCGTTTTCTTTTTTTTTTAAAATATATATATATATATATATATATATTCATTGGAACTAGTTAGTTTATAGTAAAGAAATGTAACCCTTTCTTCCTTAGATTCTTTGTACCTTCGTACACTCCCAAAACTGTTTATATATATATATATATATATGTGTGTGTGTGTGTGTGATGTTGATGCTCACTATTGAACAAGCAAGCACGCAAGCAAGCAAAACGTGATATTTTAAAATTAATATTAAAATTCTACACTATTCATGGCAAGTGTTGACTATTACAGTGGATTTATTACCAAAAATACCACCCAGCCATGATTCGACACGTGGCATGACAGCCACACCTCACACCATGTTTTGTTCGTGGCTCGGCCAACTCGGATGCGCACGTGGCAGACTCAGGAGCACCAGGCGGTAAGTCGATGCTGACATGGCACTCCAACAATCGACTCTCCGTCAATCCCTTTCCTGATCTGCGTCCGTCGACGTCGGCCAGCCTGTTTTCCCTGCACACGTCCGTCTCCGTCAACGCAACGGACGGAAGACGAACGACCGTGGTCATCGTCGTCAGTGCGGCGCTGTGTCTGGTGGCTCTTGAACTACTACTACTGCTCTCTTGGCTTGTTCAATGCTTCCTTTCGTTTACAGAGTCTTCGCATTACCGGCCTCGGATCGCCGCCGCATAACATGAGCAGATTCGTTTACGGGTTCGGATACTGTTCCCGCTGGCAGTCGAGCGATCAGGTTGTCGAGACCGAAAATGTTATGACATTTTGCAGCAATTTCAGCCCCTGTGGATGAGCATGAAAGGTTTCTTCGATCGAGAGTTTCGGGCAGTTATGGCCAGTTAGTGTGTTGGTCGCTAACGTCCGTGATGTCGCTTCTCTTTACGACCAGGAGACGTGGCTGTAGAATTCGAGATCGTGGACCTGCCGTCTCCAGTGATTATTTTACATGGTCTTGTGTTCGTACAGTGGTGCAGTAAGCTGTTTGTTGTTTGTGGATTGCTCGGGGGTGACGATTGCAAGGTTTAGTTGCGGGCATTGGACACGTGATTGAATTGCGTTGGATTGTTAAGGATTTGATTTACGATGCGGAGGGCGTCGACGACGCTCGGTCACGCCGCAGCTGTTGTAATGCCTGGAGTTGTGATCATGCCGCTTACGGCACCGGACAGACTGCGTCTGTACCGTCGCTGCTTTCACGAGCTGGAGGAGCAGTTGTTGATTCTTCAAGTAGAAGGGCGAGAAGCAGAAGTGCGTAGTTTGCAGGCGGAATTGCGATTCTTGGAGGAACTCATCATGGTCTTCACCACACTGAATCCGGCCTCTCCTAACAAACAGTTAATATTTATCCTTCTGAAACTTCCTTTGAACTCTCCAGGTTACTGGGAGAGAATTTCATCTGATCAGGGAACCAAATGCTTGGCGGGTGGGTTTTTTTTTTTTTTTTTTTTTTTTTTTTTGTTATTAGATTGCGTGAATGTTAACATCAAATACTTGCTGTTGCAGAATTAATATTCTCTCTCGACATGAATGACGAATTGTAATTTACTCTAACTCGCATTTCTATTTAAATGGTATTGGGCCATACTTTTGAGAGTCGTGCAGAGTGCTCTCCCCTGAGGTTTGGATGGAGGATGCTGCAGTAGAGGAATTGGATCTTTCTCTGGTTACTGATATTCTTTTGCTGAGTGCTTCTTCACCTTGGACTGTGTACATTGCTGACCGCAGCCAGGTCCATTCCAAACTACCTCATCACCACAGGAAAACTTTTTCGATGACTAAACTACATTATTTTTTCCATGACCGCTCATGTAAACTGGATGTGAGCTACTATTAAGCTCACTATGATTTGACGTGCTTCGGGTGTAACGAGGTTTTTACTTGGGGTATGCACTGCTGGTACAGTGGTTGCTATGTTTCGCGTCCCCAAGCGTGAAACGCACGACGGGTTGGAGTTCACAAGAACTTGTTGGCACTGCAGCATGGGGTGCTTGTCACGCTGACGACTTTCCTGTGGTCCAGCTTGTAAATTTTGTAACCGACTCCCTGACATGAAAATTTCGATCAAGTTGTTCTTAATGTACAAGCTGCAGCATTATTTTTTGTCAAATTGTAATATCTATTATGATCGTGAAGGTTTCTCTCTTGCAGATGTTGCACTTGAGAGACAGTGAACCATCTGGAGGTAGTGTGATATACAGACGGTTGAGAAAAGATCGTTCTTATGTTACCGTACAGGCAACAGGTCGAGCTATTGGCACAAGGTTTGCACCCAAAGCCCATAGCAAATCTTAGACATTGCCTTACACACAGCTGGATCTCTTTCATTTTCCTTGAGATTTCCCATATGACCTTCAGCGCTCAGTTGACTCAAGTTTAGGAATCCCAAAGTGGACAAGATTTTGTCATTGCATGAGTATGACCTCTTGTGACGACTTTTGGGGTAGTTGTAATGGAAATATTTGGTTGTACTGATTCTAAAAACCATGAATTAACTAAAATCTATGTCATTCGGCAGGTGGTATGCGTGGGTAGAGCAGGACATACTAAACTTTTCTCCAGCGGTATGTTGTCATTACTGACTTGTGAAATGTAAAAAAAAAAAAAATTACAGTCCGTTGCATTCTTGAATTGGCATGTAAATGCACTCAGACCTCACCAATGCATCCTTGTATCTGCAGACCCACCAGGAAGAGCTTTCTCAGGTGAGCCAGAACAGAGGAATCGCGAGAAGTCCGAAGCAGCAGGTGGTGGAAGGAGACATCCCTTTCACGATTCGGCCACGTAGACTATCTTCACCTTGGATTGCTCCACCAGAGGTTCCCAATCCAAATTGGGACCCAGTAGCTGGAGGCAATAGAATAGTTTCCGCAACAGTTGCTGCCCCTTCTCTCAAACTGCAAAGCAAAGGCTATGATGGGATAGAATCAGAACCCGACGAAGTTATTACGGTAAAGCCAATTTCGACACCAGTAGGCGAAGCCTGCACTCTTGAGGTGTGAACTACCTCTCAAACCATTTTCCGCTACCATTATCTCCGCAGCCAATGAATACATTGATGTTTTTGTACGATCATAATGCTAAAATTAGTTTTGTTGCTGTGATTGCACCAGTTACAACCACGATCTCAGGAAGTTGCGACAATCCCTACTATGTTGAGGTAAGTTTTTGAATTATTTACGTTTATTGTTGCTTGGTTTCGGCTGTGCTGCAATGAGCAAATGGGACTTATATTTCGTTTCTTCGTTCAAACGTAATCTTAAGATATGTCCCTTGTTAAGTTTTTGGCCTTTGGGATTTTGTTCTTATCGGTGTGAGAGTGTGGTTACATGAGTGCTCGGTGCACAGTGCAGAGGCAGAGCAGAGTGGAGCATGTTCCGCACCCATCAGGTCCAGCAACATTGAGGCCGGAGACACTATAGCAAAACTCGGAAAGAGTAAAGGAGCTGCACCAGTAGCCGCCTGCACATTCAACTCAAGACTCGATGAAGCTCTTCCAACTTTAGACGGAAAAGAGCTCATCCAAGGAAAAAAGGTCGGAAACAGATCTTCCTATCGTCGCGTATTTAGCCAATGCCATGTGTTGATAGCGTAATTCAAAGCGGGGATTCCAGATCTAATCGTGAATAGAAGACAAATCTGACACAATCAAGTAAACACAGGACCTCGTAATCACGATGCCTTGGATTTGTGAAAATTTGGAGTTCTTGTGAAGGGTTTGCAGTCGTTTCTACATTAATGAAATGCTGATTATGGCTAATGGAACTGAGCCTTGAAATGTGTTCCAAAGTTCCCTGAATCATTTCTGTTAAGTTGTTCAGGTATTGCTGGCAGAGGATGATGCAGTCAATCGCAAGGTAGGACAACGTTTGTTGAGAAGTCTAAATTGCGATGTCACAGTAACATGTAACGGTCAAGAGGCTCTGGATGTGCTCTGTCAAGTACCTGCTTGGCCAGAGTTGCCAACAAGTGATGAGGTGATGACCCCACGGTTCGATTTGGTTCTTATGGACCTCCAGATGCCTGTCATGGATGGAACACATGCGGTAACAGACTTGCCCCTTTTCACCATGCGATAAAACAATGCCAAAACTTGTATGAATTGTTATCATTAGCTTATCAATAATGTGGCCGTGCAGAGAAAACTCTATCTATAACCAGTCGAAACCGTGTTGGTGGGAGCAAGAGGGACAGGGATGAGGATCTAACTGTACCTTCTTTTGGAATACAGGTGCAGCTTTTTCGAGAGTGGGAAGAATTGCAAGAACCGCCAAGAAAGCGCATGACGATTTTTGCACTGACTGCTAATGTCAGCGGTAAATCTCCATCTGCATCATTCCACGTTTGTATGGCTTCATTGGTTGACGGATGAGTAAATTTCATTGGTGCATACCTTGAATAAGTTGAAACAGCCAATTATGTTGAGGTGAAGGCTTGTTGCGAATTTGGGAGGTTCGTGTTGTAATTTGACCATTAAGCTTTTTTTGGGGGGGGGGGGGGGGGGGGGGCAAATCTAAAAACGTGCACACATGTCTAGATCAAATTCAAGAATGGCTTTGATTGGAGAGTCTGAAAGCTTCAGACCCAATTCCTTTGCTTTCGAGTATAATTTTCATGTCTCCTGCTGTTCGGTATGTGTGGATAATGCCATGTAAATGGCGTAACCGATGTATTATGTTGTTCTTATCAGATCGCGACATGGTGAAGTGTGCCCAAAGTGGTTTCGATGAATTCGTGAGCAAGCCGTTAACGATTGAGAAATTGATTGAGCGAATGAGAAACATCAAAAATGATGATATCCATAATCGGGGCCTTGACTTGTGAGTATGAACAGTTTACGTGGATCGCTAATACTGGAGCCTCCCTTCGCACCAGTTCACAAATGAGAAATTCCGTTTGTAAGACATTCCTAGAACTTGAGGACGGCACTCTTCTGCATGGAGGCAGATAATGTGTAAACTTTTTGTCTCAAAGTTTACAAAGCGCAGTGAGGACTCCGCCTTCGGGAAAACTGCAATTGAACGGAACGATCTAGAAGAGGAGTTTAGATTGCTACGCAACCTTTTAATAACGAATGCTTGCACAGAACTGAAAATCTATCACAACTTGCTCAATATCTCGTGTTTGAGAATCATTGCTTCAGCTTTAATTGCAGGGTCGTGTTATGATCGATCCTGATGAACGACGATAAATTCTTCTAGATTCTTCATATTTGCTATCTGCAAAGTCGTTGCAGAGAGTGGACTTGTTTTTGGAAATGGGTTGATATTTAGTTCTCGCTTCAGTGGTTTGCAACTGGATTCAATTTTCCCAATACATCTCGTGAATTAAGCCGACGACGGAAACAATTCATGCCACGCGCTCGATTCCTTCCCAACTTCACCAGACGTTTGTCCCCAACTATACTTGCGACACTTCCGATTCGAGGCTCCAACCACCACCTGACGGAGCTACACAAAACAGACAACGCACTTTTCACACAGACGCTCGCGCACTTTTGCATCGACCAAGGCTGCTGGATGTTCGACACTTGGTTGAACATGAGTAGGGACATCATGCAGCAGGAAGTTGATGGAAATAGACTGCCCTTGATTACCGCATCACTATCAGGACCATGAAATCACGCTCACATCTCACCACGAGAACCAGCTTTAGTGACTCTTTCTTTTTTTCTGTGCAACCTGGAGGAATTGCATTATGGGCATAGAGAGCATGGTGGCCTCCTACTCCACGACGCCGACAGCGGAGGAGAATCATGGCCACCACTCTCTCTCTGTGTGTCTTTCTTTCATTCCTCCTTTCCATTGGGTGTGCTGTTTCCCACACGACTGACTGAGGCCATGTCTATGGACGCTGCCTCCGGTACTGCTGCCTCGCTGTGGTGCCAGTTGCTGGCTGTGACACTCACTACATGTCACACACAAGCGTGGGTCTTCTAGCTCAAGATCCCCGCCCCCCCGCGTGCGGAGTGTGCAAGAGGACATGAATGGAGGCAGCAGCAAGGGACGCAGAGGGATATTGAAGAAGAAGAAGAAGCCCAGGAGGGGGAAATGTGAACACCGTTGCCTGCCTGCCTCCGCAAGGCGTGGCGGTTCAGGGGGAGGAGGCGGAAAACGACGACGACGATACCACGACGAAGTCGACGCCGACGCTGTCCTGGAGGACGATACAATGACGAAGTCGACGACGACGATGTCCTAGTGGACGATACCACGACACCGACAGATTGCGTCAGGATTTGTGAGCTACTTTTGATTTAGCTTTAGCTTTTTCGTTTCTTTTTGTGTTTTTTTCCCTTTGGGATTATTAACCTAGAATCCTGATGTTAAGGGTTCTGAGTTCGTTGTGATGAATTTCTTGGTCAATGTGGATGCAGGTGTGCATGGTGTGTGAAATGGGATTTGAAGTCTTGCTTGATGGAAGTGTTGTGGAAACGGAGTTTATGTTGAATATGTGTATATACATATATATATATATATATATATATATTGGTCTAAACTCAAAAAATTAATTTATAAATAAAAATACAAGTTGTCAAAAACCAAACTAGAAATGTCTTGGATGTATTATGTGAAAACTTGAACTGGTTTGTTTTGTTTTGTTTTGTTTTTTTCTTGTTTTTTTTGGATCCTTCTAATTTAAATTTAATTTAGAATTGTAATTTTAAGTATCATAACTTAAAGAAGTATTCAGCTACAATGACTTCATTCTAGTGATTATATTTTGGAACATGTTCTTGGGAATGGATTTTCAGTGTATTGTAATTTCCAATTTACATTGGTTTTACAAATAGAAAAGTTGGTTCAGTTTTTTGAGATTTTGAAAGCATTCGGTGGTTCTATAATTAACATTTCTAAACTTGGGTACTCCATTAATTGTGGTAATATACTTCTATGCTTATAAATTCATCATATATGATTTGTAATAATATATTTATCTCAAGAAAATTTCTTTTACATTAACGGATTGTGTTGAGTTTGAATTTGGACTATAAATCATTATTTTCATTTACTCAAAAAAGATATAATAATAATAATAATAAATAAATAAATAAATAAATAGTGATTTCAATCAATATATGATAATAACATTATTATGATTATGATTACGACTTATTTTTATTTTAATTCAAACTACTTACTTTTGCTTTCTGAAAATAATTTTATAATGTTATATGAACTAGTTTTTATTACAATTGTATGCTTGTAAACTTACATGTACAACTGCTGTCTGATAAATCCAGAAATAAAGGTGGATTTTGCGATGTGGTTTAGAAATACTAGAGCATTCATCATAGAATGAAGGATAATTAGCAAATAGATAATCACAAACTATGGAATTACATGAATTACACCAATCATAAATGATCAAAGAACATATACAAAAAAAAATTCTTCTCAAATATGCCTATCTTGAACAGAATTGTATTCAACATAATAAATTTTATAGTATTATTATTATTTAACAAAATTATTTTTATTTAAAAAAATTCTGCAACATATTGGTTTAGTTAACAAGACTGTCATGTATTATTTTTTAGTTACAATGTTATGAAGATGGCAATATTTTGAATATACATTTTTAAAATCGCAATATTGATTCAAAATTCTGGTAATGTACACGAGCTCATCAAAATAAAAGAGCCAAATATTGAAATGAAACAATGTAGTATACTTTAACAATCAAAGGGAATTTCCAATAGAATGAAAGTAAAATTAATGGATATTCCAAAGCATTGGTGAATAAATAGGCCACACTTAAAGCATTCATCATCAACTAGAGAGTAAAAACGTTCCTCAACAACACTCACAAAAGTACAACATTGTCAAATTCCACATTTATATTTTATTATTAGTTTTTCATTTTTTCTAAAACATGGGTATCCTTTCAACGCCACATAACCAATGAGTAGGTGCGGCATGTCTTCAACCTCCTTAGACAATGACACCCTCCAACTCATTCTTTTTAATCTTATATTTTTGTTTTCTTCCTAATCAATAATTTATTTATCTGTATTTGTAAGCTTTTTGTACATGAACCAAATTACATGAATGCGTGGCCCCATGTACCCTCTGCTCTCTCTCCTTTCATTTCTACATCTACTTGTCATTTATTAGAGTAGGTGGAAGAAATTCAACATTCTATAATGCATCCTTCTCATGGCCACACTTTGTACAAACTCATCACCCCAATAAAGCAACATTGTGAATCATCATAATAGTAATAATAATAAAAGTGCATTCATTTTCCTATTCTGTAGAATTTATGCTATTGACAGTAAAGTAAACATAAAAATAAAAAAAAAAATTTGGATACACATTAGTTTTTTTTTTTTTTTTTTTCTATTTTTTCTGTTTTTACTTCAATACTTTAATACACCGAATAATTAATTAATGCTTTTACTCAAAGTAAATAAATAAATATTCTTGTGAGCGGTAGGGAATCAAGGAGAGGACCAATCAAAGGCAACGGGGAAATGTTTAGCAAAGGGAAAAATAAAAGTTGCATGAGATCTTTAAGATAGTTCTAGAAATGGGGTACGATTTTTAGTTAAGATGATGTCAGATAGTGTTGGTTGACTTAGAAGCTATGATGCCAGACACTCTGAAAAACAGGGTACACAATTAAAACAAAATGTATAAAAAGAGATAATAATAAATAAAAACTGACATGTTTAATAATAAAAATAATAAAATAAAAATGGTATGAAATCATATCATGTCATTGGTTTGCACGGACTTTGTTTTCTTTTTTCCTTTACTTAATTCTTTTGCTCTAAGACACATACTAACTTCCATATGACTTTTCATTATGATCCATCTGTTGATATCTCTTTGATTAATTTGCAGAGAATTTGTGTTGTTACTACTGTGTACTATGTGAAGTTATATCTGTGTGATTATTTTTATTATTATTTTCTTAAATCACAACAGTTTTTACATGAAACTTAATTTATTTTTATATATAACATTTATACTTGTAATACAATTTTTCATTATCTGATGCAATGATTTCAAAAATATGATCATTTTAAACTTTTGGTAATAAATTATTTCAATGAATTTTTTTTATGGTTTTTGTTTTTCAATCTTTCAAATCATTACATCATTTTTTTTAAATATCATATATATATATATATATATATATGTATTATTTGCTTATTAATTAAACCTTACTTGTAATCATAATACCACTGAAGCTGTATACGAACTAGGAAATACAAAAGTTGAGACAACAGCATCCACTTTTCTAATTCTTTTTGTTTCTATTCTTTTATTCTTTTACAAATGCTTGGAACTACTTGTCCAATTTACAGCACGATTTTGCACCCAATTGTTCTTTGACACTGAAATCAATTGAATGCTTTTACAATTGTGAATCTAACTCTCATTCAGAAACACAAATAGTGTATTTAAGTATGTGAGCACAATTTCAAGCAGTTCTGCCAAGTGTAAACAATATTGATTCAAATCCCTTTAAATCCTAATTAACTGGTGTCTTAATTAGCAACAAGACCCACTTTTGTAAACTAGGTTTCAATTCATTTTATTCAACTTTTAGGACACTTGTACCTCAACTTTCACCTGTCTGTGATTGCAATTTAACACCGTTTTAAAATTCATTTCTTGATTATTCTTCTAGTGTTTAGATTCTGGGTATAGTTACTGGAGTGAGAAACCAAAATCTTCAACATTCCTGGCCACTAAATACTTATATGATCTAGAACACAATGTTGGTATAGCTTTCACAAATTACCTACAAAAATCACTAAAAAAATCCTTCTAACTAAACATGGACAGTATATTGTGGCGACAAGATCTATGACACCAGTTACTTCCACTATCTGATCTGGCAATGATCTGGTATTGATCCCATGGTTTTTGATTTTGTACTTTTCTATCACAATAAATATCCAAGGAAATGAATTTGACTAAAAATGAAATCAACCCTGATTGCATTTGATACAGAATGCGTTTTTTGAACATGATTTAAAAAAAATGCTTCTGATGTTTCTGTCTCACTGCAATATATATAGTTTTGATAATATCTTTAAGGTTCTCTTTTGATTATATCTTTATTTACAAACAGATGAATATCTGTAATATCCGTAATAACTCTAACTAACAGTACACTGGTTTTATTATTTTTAATTTTTAGGATAATTAAATAGAAAAGAAGAAATAATATCATTTTTATCAAGCTAAAAACAATATTAGCTCTTGACAAGATATGACAAGAACTAAAATTGGTTGTCTATTTATTTATCTAATTACGATTAGTACTTTTAGCCACCAAAAAGCTGTAAGTAATACATTCAATGTTTTTATAATAGCCAAATGAGTTGATGCTCAAAAGTTGTAATATGTTAGAATTACATCAGCATGTGCATGTCACAAGGATATGTAAAAAAAACTCCTTAAGGTATTATAATGTTTTAATTTTCTTTAATATCATTCTCTAAGGAAAAAATTAATATTTATTTAAATAATTACATAAATAAGCCATTTCATGATATTTAAAAAATGTCTCAATGTTTTAAATTAGTGTTATAAACAACACAATTTATTTAATTATAGTTACTTGTTCTGCTTAATTAATCACGTTTATGTACGTATACATATATAATAATTTTTTTCTTTGAATAATGTAAATTATATATATATATATATATATATATACATTATTAGCTAATTAACAAGAAAATGCATAATTAAGACTTTGAGCTAATTTGTTTTCAATCTTTTAGCTTCTTGTTGATCAAAAACCTTTCTATTTACATACTATTCCAACTCTTGTAACTTTTTCATAACTTTTTTATATTAAACCACTTCAAGTAAATAGTGTGTTTCTTGAGAAACATCAATTACAATACAAAATTAGTAATTATAATTTCTCTAATAGAATTATACAGCAATCATCTTCTTACAATAACATTCAAATAGAGTAAAGTCGGTTGTTGCTATGATATTAAAATAGTAATAAGAATAATTATACACATCTCTTTGTAAACATAATGATTTATTTTGAATCAACATGAAATCAATATTAGTATTATATTAAAGCGTAATTAGAATCATAACAATCTCTCTGGCATTATCATTCAATGTGAAACTTGTTGTCTTACCAACCTTGTTGGTAACTTTTCACTTTAAAAAAATTGTTAATAAAATTATCATTTACATTTTTACTTATATTTATTTTTTTGACTCTTAACTCTTATTTTTCCCTTTAAATATCTAATGGAATAGCTGTTAACAAGTTTTTTTTTTTTTTTTTTTTTTTTTTTTTTTTTTTTAAATTAAACATTAGTAAAAACTTTAATCATATTTTCTGTAATGTATGTTTTTTTTATAAAGTATATTTCCTTGTTAATCTTAAATCTTATGTATTAAATTTTCTTAAAGAAAATAAAAATTTATACATTTTACTGACTATAGAGTCATCAATTCATTTTTATTTATTATAATCATTAATTTAAATTTGAATGATTTTATGTGCATTTGTAGGTTCAAAAAATAAAACGTGATATTAGAAAATTTCATGTTATAGAAAAGATGTTGCCTCTAGAAATACCTTTCTTAGATTAAGTCAAATTTATAAACAATTATTAAATCTTTCTTTGAAAAGTGTATTCATCTGGGTTGCTTAAGGGACTTGAAACTAAAGATAATGTCTTTAGTTATCACTTAAATCATCAATATTTAAATCATTTATGAATCAAATCACTAATAATCAACATTTGTTTTTGTATAGACTTACAATGCATTTAGAAAATGAGAATACTCTTGATAGTAACATTGATTCCTTCATTATATTATTGATCAAGTTTTCAACTATGTGATGTCATAATATTATCAATTTTATTTGTCGGCCCAAAATGAAGTTGTGGACTTATTTTGATTTTTGAGATATACTATTAAGCTTCTATTGATTTATACATATATATATTTTTGAAAATACATTCTTAAAGTCATTGTATCAAAAAAGTAATATTTTATTACTGTTACTATTAAAATATAAAATTATATAATATAAAGTTAAAATATATGATTTTTTTGTCTTTTGTATATATTTTTTCTACATATTTTTTAAAAAATAATACTATGTATTATTTTTGAAGTGTATAGTTATAAAAAATTAAATACTTTAAATTATAAAAGATATTATTTGATGTTTAAGATGATATGAAATATTTTATGTATTTTTAGAAATCCTATCAATTTAAGAATAGAAAACATAATATGACCAAATTTTAGAAATACTAAGAATAAAAGCTTAGTGTGATAACAAGAGAAAAAACTAAAAAAATTGTTTATATAAAATGTAATTGATACTAGAAATGATATGTGTGGAGATGTATAGTTCAATTCTTTTGATTGCTTATAAAAAGTATTCAAGAAAGTGGTAAATAGTTGCAATAAAATATGTAATAAAGTTGTTATAAAATTTAATGGTGTTTGTATGTTTTGGACTTATTAGGAAAATTAATTCATCAAAATGTTTATATTCAAAAGGTCTCAGATGGTCATAATAATGCAAGATTTTACTATTAATGAATAAAAAAATACTTAAAGCAATATAAAGTAGTAAATTTAAAAATCACTCTGAATTTAGAGTTTTAAAATTTAAAATTTATGTTAATGTTTATAAATAAAATATATCAATACTAGATTTAAAGGCTTAAAAATATATTATTAAAAATCACACAATATTTTTTAAAGAAAAAAATATGAGATTAAAATAAAAGATAAATAATTGTACTTGTAAATAAAAATTGGACCAATAAGTTGCTATCAATGCTTCCTTTGTGTAGAGATTTAGAGACTAAAATTTTACACAGAATAATTTTAATGCTTTAAAAATCTATAGAAGATAATTTTTTAGATACAATAAACAAGTCATTTTATGAATTAAGAAAACAATCCAAACATCAATATAAGTAATTTGATATCTTTTTAACGAAACAGAGATAGAATAAGAATAGTTTTTAAGTATTGTATGTATTTCAAATGATATAGAAAGATACCCTTGTATGGATATGCCATACACATAAACTGTATTGATTATATATTTAATGTAACAAAGAAGAAATTCTTACTTATATATTTAAGATGCAACTTATCAAAGAATTTGATGTGAAATATCTTAGACATGCTAAGAAAATTCTGAAGATTGTAGAAGAATTAGACTTTAGATATTACAAATAATGTATATTGAGACAATGTTGATGTACTTTGTTATTTTAACGTTAGAATGGCTTTCAAAGAATGTCTAAATACATGGATATTATACAATTTCTTAATATTAATTTTATCATAAATTCAAAAAAAAGAAGTTCCATTACAAGTTATGTCTTCATAATTATTAGTGGAGGTAAGTCACAGACATATATTTACTGTAATTGTTACCTAGGTGATATGAATAAGTAGAAGTAAGTAAAAGTAGATTAATTTCATAATATCTTTTAGAAAAGCTTCTTAGTAGCTTCATTGACATTGCTTTGACTTTACATATATTTATACTTGATGGATAGGATAGAAACTTGGTCAATAAGTTAACTTCATGCCACATATGTTGGTAGCTTGTGGAACAAGCTAGCTATGAGGCGCCCACATCGAAAACTTGCCTTGCAAGTTAAGATATGTGTTGTGCAAAGTCAACACATTTTTGGAGGTCCTATAGAATGTCGCCACATAGCTCTTAGGTAGATAGTATATGTAGAGGCAAGAGTGAAGCCTTCTTCAGTCTTTTCAACTCCTTTCTTGCTTCTAGTCTAGTTTCAAGGGTCTTTAGTTTTCTTGTCTTTTGGCAATAGCCATTCTAATTTCTTTCTTAATATACATATTTTTTTATTTCTATTTCGTCATCTTTTTTCTGAAAAAAGTCTCACTTGTTTATTTGTTATTATCAAGTTCTTGTCCTTGATATATTGACAAGAATGCACTTACAATATCAAAACTTTCTCTATTCTTGATTATGAGTTGATTATACCATTCTCTTCATAAGATATAAGAGTATTAGAAGTAACAGATTACCTTCTTCTAAATTGATATTGTTCTTAGTATTTTCTTTGTTATCAAGTCCTCTCTCTTGTTTGTCTTGAGCAATCTTAGACATATTCTCTTTTTTAAGTCTTAGCAAGGCAGAACTTGCTGAAATGAAGAGTGTAATGGCACAAATGCAAGAGCAATTGAGGGAGTTAATGCTTGAAATGCATCAATTCAAATTACTATCACAAGAACCAATAAGATTGGCAGAAAATGAAGATATAGAAATATCTAGAGCTACTTCAATATCTGCACCAAATCATGTCCCTTCTCCTATAGTGGAACACCCTTCCAATGTTATAGAACTAAGAAATGCCCTACCCCAGAAGTTTGATGGTATCAGATTAAAGTTAAGAAGATTTATCAATTAAGTACAACTTGTGATTGAACTTCAATCCCAAAGCTATCCAACTCCAAGATCACTAGTTAAATTCATTAGTAAGCTTCATTCAGTTTCAGTATTATCATAGTTTTTATCTTTTCTTGAACAAAGAGAGCCAATATTAGATAATTTGGAGGCTTTTTTGGCAGAATTTTGATATATATATGGAGAACATGATGTAATTTGTATTGCAACCAATAAGATCCGTATTATGCAATAATGCAATTAATTAATAGTGTTGTATGCTTCACAATTTTGACAACTGGTAACTGATATCAAATGGGATGATGTTGCATTTGTTAGCCAATTCCTCTATAGATTACAATATGAGGAAAAGAAATTAATGCTCAACTTACTTGATCCTCAAACATTGAGTCAAGCAATTTACTTTGCTGTGAAGTGCAACAATCGTCTTTTTGAATTTTGATATGAGAACTGTACAAGTGAACCTCAATAATACTATAATTTAATGGCAACACCAACATCTCTTTAATTCATACATTTGGAAGTAGATGATATATAAATTAATGAAGTATGTTTCAAACCTCTTATTGAGCAAAAAAAGACTTGTTGTCATCAAGAAGGATTGTGCTTATATTGTAAAGAACTTAAGCACATTGCTGTCACGGACACAGAAATACAGACTCGAGATCTAACAAGAAGTTCAAGAAGAACTGGCAAGAACTAGATTAATCAGATGAATGCAAGAACAACACTAGGGAGGTGAGCTAGAGCTCCAAGAGATGTATTATCGAGACTGAAGAACTCTTCAGCCTTGATTCCAATATATACTCCTATTTAGGAAGCTTCTCAAGCAACTTCTATCAATTAGGAAGCTTTTAGAAGGTTTTAGAGACTTACTTCTAGAAGGTTCTAGAAACTTGTCTCTAGAAGGTTCTAAAGACTATGTCCCTAACATCTTCTATCAACTAGGAAGCTTCTCAAGCAATTTTCATCAACTAAGAAGCTTCTAGAAGATTCCAAAGACTTGTTTCTAGAAGATTCTAGAAACTTGTCTCTAGAAGGTTCTAAGGACTATGTCCCTAACATCACCCTCTCCTTTAGCTTTGAGGTCTCTGAAACGCAATGTTGTTATTAATCAATACCAACGCAAGAAAATGAAGATCTGTCACATAACGTCTGCTATAAACTCTAACTGTTGTTCACGAGGCAAGTGGTTCATTGGTCCTTGAAGCCAACGGTAGTGGCCCATGCCTTGGACTTCTGACCAAGCATGAACTTCAGTGTCCTCATTGTGAAATTGTCTTGTAAACACGCCTTCTAGCTGACCATAGTAAGCAGGCTCGAACTCAAATACAATCACCAATGATTGGTTACTCGGTATCCTCTGTTATCATCATGGTGTAAGCAGTTCTTCATCTCGAGGTCGCCTTCATGAGCTAGTTGGTTGAGATAATCTGACTGGCATAGTATCTATCTCATGGCTATTCATATCAGAAGACCAAACTATGGCTACTATAAAAATTCTACTTTATCTTGGAGAAAATAACTACATTAATTATAAATTTTGGTGGTGCTCTCTCCCTTTCTTATATTCTTGGGTGAGCAAGCTTCACAAGGAAGCTATCGTCAAACCAGCTTAGGTTTATGAGGATGTTGTTGATGAAACTCCTGTACCTTTTGCGGCACATTGGCGAGATTTTTCGCTGGCTCCCACGTTCGCTCATTAATATCGTAGCCGCACCAATGAAAAGATATTCCAGCTTGTCCCACTTTCACCGTGAATCTTGAACCTTTTCAACCTCGTATTCTTCGTGGTTCTTGATCTCAATACTAGGTGGCAGACATTGCACTCTTTTAGGAAAAGACGACTCTCGATAAGACTCCAACAGAGAAACATGAAAGACTGGATGTACCTTCATAGAAGCTGGTAATTCCAGATGGTACGCCACTTGATTGATTTGCTTCTGAATGATAAATGGTTCCAATCTTCGATAGTCCAACTTATCACATGGTCGCTGGGTCTTGATATTCTGTTGAAGAAGCCATGCTTTATCTCTAATTTTGAAAGTAGGTGCTTGATTCCTAAATCTATCTGCACATGCCTTGTAGGATTCTTGAGCGGATTGTATTTGAAGCTTCAACGTATTTTGAAGCTCTGATAGTTGTTTCGCAAATCCTTCAACTACTCAATTGTTATTTGTTAACGGACTCAATAAGTCAAGCTTCGGATGATATCCATAGTTGGAAAAGAATGGTCTGTATTGAGTCGACGCATAGAAGGTGTTGATATATGCAAACTCGGCTAGCGACAGATATGTGGTCTAATCGTCTTGCTGATAGTTGATGGTACATCGTAAGTATTGTTTCAAGACTTGGTTCACCCGTTCCATTTGGCTGTCAATTTGAGGATGAAAAGTCGAAGAAAGTTTGATATCCACGTTCAGTATCTCAAAGAGAGATCTCCAAAACTTTGATACGAACTGGGTTCCTCAATCTGATACGATATCATGTGGTAGTCCATGATATCGATATACATTATTGAAAAAGAGCCTTGCTGTGACTTCACTGGACGATGTCTTCTTGCAAGGGACAAAGTGCGCCATCTTTGTAAGCCGATCTACCACGACAAAGATGCTGTCAAATGAGTTCGATGATGGCAAGTCCGTAATGAAGTCCATGGAAACTGAAGACCATGGTCGACATGGAATCAGCAATGGCTGTAATAGTCTATAAGGGCGATGCTTAGGATTCTTAGATCTTGAACAGATGTTGCAGGAGAGGACAAAATCTTTCACATCCTTCCATATTTGGGGCCACTAAAAATCTCGAGAAATAAGCTCCAAAGTCTTGTTGAATCCAAAATATCCTGTAGCTAGAAAATCATGGCGAGATTGAAGAACTCGAAGTCGTGCTAGTCCTTTTGGGATATACAACTGCTCCTCAAAGTGTAAAAGATCTCCCTCCACCTTGAACTTGTCGTCATTGGTACGCTGCTTGATATCAATGGTTACTGAATCTTTAATGGTCACGGCACGTACGTGATTCAGGAAGTCAGCATTAATTGGCATAATAGTAGTGCAAAGGTGAAATTGCTCTGGCTTCAACAACGTCGTACATTATTGATCAAATGCTGCTTCTCCAGCCTTTGGTACAAGATACGATCTCCTCGATGAATTATCTGATAGTCTTTGCTATATTCCACGTGGATAAGTGATAACAAAATTGAACCTAGATAGCGACATACTCCAACGAGCTTGACGTCGATTTAGAACTCGAGCCGACATGAAATACTCTAAACTCGAGTCATTTCTGTCCTTGTCTTAGAATAGCTTCGTTGAGCATTTGCGGATCAGGAAGAGTTAATAGCAAATCCTTCACAGCGTTCCTTAAATCCCAATAGAATTGACTCATCAACGCTTCTTCGTTCCAATTGATGTCGCATGTTAATTGCCTGAAGTCCGATGCATAGACTGATGTAGAGCGCATCCCTTATCGTAGTAACTGGATCTTTGTTGTAGCCCATCGAACCTTATCATATTCACTAAATGTTTTCGTAAACGCATCCAAAAAGGTTTCAAAGTTGTTTAGTATGGACGATCGTTTCTCAAACAAAGGATCAAACCATGATAGAGCTTGCCGTGTAAGTAAGGTTCCAACAAGCCCAACACGTGACTCCTCTGTTGGATAGCATTTGGACTATAAAACTGTTATCAACCTAATTTGGTTGATGAATCCTCGAAACTTAGAATGCGTACCATCGAACTTGTCCAGAAGGCTAACTCGGGGCTCCTTATGTTGTAGAACCACTGGTGCTTGTCGAACCTGAGGCAAAGTTGCTTCTCCAAGTGTAGAAGTTTGAGGCTGGTGCAACCTAGATTGTGCCATCCTAGATGCTCCTTCATTATGAAGCCTTACCACGACTCCTTCAATCTCTGCAGTTCTTTGCGATAATGTAGCGAGGGCATTCATGATAGCATCCAACTTGGACTCCGAACTTTCCATCATACTAATGTCTTGGCCTCCGACCATTCTAAGAGAAGGACAGAAATGACTCTATAAGAAGACAATATTGGTTTAGAGGAGGGTACTCTACAACCTCTAAAATGCCTTAAGAGCTTCAAGAAAAGGGATAATCCACTCTCTCTAAGAAGAATATGAATCGAATATTGTAACAAATAAAGTATTAGTTTAGAGGAGGGTAATCCGCAACCTCTAAAATGCTAGTACACTTCTAAGCAAAGGGATAATTTACACTCTAACGAGGAAGAAACTAGCTCTGATATTTGAGGTGAATGAAGTCTTGACAAATTGTTATGGACACAGAAATATAGACTTGAGATATAACAAGAAGTTCAAGAAGAACTGGCAAGAACTAGATTAATCAGATGAATGCAAGAACAACACCAGAGAGGTGAACTAGAGCTCTAAGAGATGTGTTGTCGAGACTGAAGAACTCTTCAATCTCGATTCTAATATATACTCCTATTTAGGAAGCTTCTCAAGCAACTTCTACCAACTAGGAAGCTTTTAGAAGGTTTCAGAGACTTGTTTTTAGAAGGTTCTAGAAACTTGTCTCTAGAAGGTTCGAAAGACTATGTCCCTAACATCTTCTACCAACTAGGAAGCTTCTCAAGCAATTTCCATCAACTAAGAAGCTTCTAGAAGGTTCCAGAGACTTGTTTCTAGAAGGTTCTAGAAACTTGTTTCTAAAAGGTTCTAGAAACTTGTTTCTAAAAGGTTCTAAGGACTATGTCCCTAAAAATTTCTCAACATAGCTCAAACAAGTGACACAACTAAAAAATGAGGAATATAACTATCAAAGAAGATAATATGTCGAAAAACGAATTTGTCTAGCTACAATTGGGACCATGCGGTTAGAATCTTGAACAACCGCTAGTGAAGGTCATATTCTCCCTTGAGAACCCTCTCATTGTTTTTTGATAAATGTTATTTTAGGACGTAAACATCACAAAGTCTTTGCCTTGTTAGATTCAGGAGCCTTAGCATGTTTCATTGATGAAGAATTTGGTAAAAGAAATAACATACTTTGAATGAAGAAAACTAAACCTATTCATATAGTAGTCATAGATGGTCATTCGTTGTCTTCAAGAGATGTTACTCATGAAATCTTTCATATAGAAGTAGAAACTAATGGTCATAATAGCTTTATAATATTTAATATCAATCGATCTCTCTCTAATCCAGTCATTTTAGATTTATAATGGCTAAAAAAATATAATCTTAAAATAGATTGAACTTCTCGTAGTTTTGACTTTTTTACAAGTATAATTAAGAGCATGATTAATCAAGTAGAAAGTCATAAGTTTAGTACAATTAAACATGTATTTGTAGAAGCAAGAACTTTCTTGCATGTTACAAAAGAATGATTACCTTATGTTATTTATGCCACACCTGTTTCTATTGATAGAAAGACTTTAAGTGGCATTCTAAGCCAATATCAAAATTTTCAAGATGTATTTGAGAAAAAGAATGTGGATACTCTTCTGAAACATCATTCCTATGACTGCTCAATTGACATTCAAGAAGAAGCATAATTACCATTTAGACCAATCTACAATTTATTAAAAAATGAGTTGGCTGAATTCAAGAAGTATATTGAATAGAATCTAGCCAAAAACTTTATATGCCATTCGAAATCTCTAGCAGGAGTTTCAATTTTATTTGTGAAGAAAAAAAATGGATCATTGTGTCAATTATCGAGGACTCAACATAATCACTATCAAGAACAGATACCTGCTACCTTTGATAACTGGACTCCTTCATTAGTTGAATGAAGCTAAGATCTATACAAAAATAGATCTATGAAAAGCATACAATCAGGTACGTATTAAAGACAAAGATGAATAGAAGACTGTATTTCAAACAAGATATGGATATTTCAAATACAACATCATGCCTTTTGGACTTACAAATATACCAGTAGTATTCCAACATCTAATGAATGATGTCTTTTGAGAGTTTTTAAATGATTTCATTGTATGTTACTTAGACGACATCTTTATCTATTCTAAGAACTTAAAAGAATATGAACTTCATATTTGTCGTATGTTACAAAAACTAAGAGATGCGGGATTCTATTCCAAGATAAAAAAAAAATTTATATTTTACACTACTCAAGTCAATTTCTTAGGATACATCATTTCAAATGATGGACTTATGGTAGATCCTAAGAAAGTTCAAGCTATTATGGATTGGAAGACCCTAAAAACAATAAGAGATGTCCAATGCTTTTTAGAATTTGTTAACTACTATCAGATCTTCATCAAAGACTTCTCTCAAGTTACAGCTCTACTTACATGTTTGACTTATAAAGACAAACTTCAATAGAATCAAGAACCAAAAGTAGCATTTGAAGCTTTAAAGACAACCTTTGTTTTTGTACCAATCTTATATTGTATCAATTTTTTAAGCCATTTTTTATGGAAACAAATACATCAGACTTTGCTTTAAGTGTTGTATTATCACAAATGGAAACAATTGATAAACTTCACCTAATAGCTTTTCATTCTGGAAATTTTTCAGCAGTTGAGATCAACTATGAGATCCAAGATAAAGAACTTCTTGCAATCATGGATTTGTTTCAAGAACGGTGCCATTATTTAGAAGGTGCTTTAGTCCAGTCATTGTGTATATGGATCACAAGAACCTTGAATATTTTATGTCAACATGTGTTTTGAATCGTTGCCAAGCTCATTGGAATATGTCTTTGTTAAGATTCAAATTCAAGTTCACTTATCGACCAGGAAAACAACAAGGTTTGTCAGATGCACTCTCTAGACGATCTTATCTTGCACCAAAGGAAGGAAATGCTGCTTTTGATCAAGAACGGATAATTTTCTTGAAGCCAATGCATCTTTCTCTTCAAGCAATGAAATCAATACTACCTGTTGATTCAACTTTTATTAACCAAGTTTAGTCAAGTATGTCTTCTGATCCTCTTATTCGTGATATTAAGGAAAATCCTTCAAAGTCTCATGATACTTCTATGCTTGAGTTCAAGAACAATCTACTATATTTTGAAGGATGCCTATATGTTCTAAAAGGTGAAGCTCGATTACGTGTTCTTCAAGCTCGTCATGACTTTCCAACAGCAGGACATTTTCAATACAATAAAACTTTGGAACTAATATCCAGGGATTTTTGGTGGCCTCAAATAAGAAAGACAGTCGAAGATTTTGTACAATCTTGTGATGTTTGCTCAAGATAAAAAACTCCTCATCATCGATCTTACGAACTTCTTCAACTATTACTCATTCCAAGACAACAATGGTCTTCTATTTCTATGGATTTCATTTTGGATCTTCCAATCTCAGATTCTTATGATTCTATAATCGTGATACTAGATTGTTTTACGAAGATGGCACATTTTGTACTATGTACAAAATCTATCACAGGTAAAGAAACAGCCAAGGTCTTTTTTGACAATATCTATCGCTATCATGGATTACCCAAGGATATTATACCTGATAAGAAAACTCAATTTGTATCAAGATTTTGGCAGACTCTTTTCTAGATTCTAAAAGTGGATTTAAAACTATCTTTGGCATTCCAACCTCAAACTGATGGATAAACAGAGCATATTAATTAAGTTTTGGGGTAGTATTTAAGATGTACCATCAACTACCAATAAGATGATTGGACAATTTCTTTGTCATTGGCAAAGTAGGCTTATAATAATACGATACATTCTTCTTTAAAACAAATACCTTTCTTTGCCAATTATGGTTATCATCCACGACTTGATACTTTTGACTTTTCAAAAGCTGATAATCTTGGGGCGAAAGATTTGGCAAATCATTTGTCAGAGCCACATGCAATAATAAAGGCGCAGTTAAAAGAAGCTCAAGAACAATAAAAGATCAATGCAAATTTCTATCAAAAGGAACAACTACCATTCCACATGGATGATAATGTATGGTTACTTCATCATAATATCAAGACCACTCGTCCTTGTGAGAAATTGGATTATTGAAGGCTTAGACCATTTTCTATTTTTATACAAATCAATCTAGTTGTATATTGTTTATACCTACTGGAGTCAATGAAAATCCATCCAATATTCTATGTGTCTCTTCTTGAACCATACAAGATAGTAGACATACAAAGTAGAAGAAAAGTTCCACCTCCTCCTATAGAAGTAGACAATAATGAAGAGTTTGAAGTGAAAGAAGTCCTAGATACAAGGTAGCACTAAAATAAATTAGAATAGTTTATCTATTGGCGTAGATATGATATTAGTGAATGCACATGGGAGTGAGTAAAGAATCTTGCAAATACAAAAAAGATATTGGAGGCTTTTCATTGACGATATTCATCAAAATCAAGATGAAAAACTTCCTTATAAAAGAAATAAGATCGAGGTAAAATTACATTCTACTTTCAATCTTCATTTGTAGCTTCTTTGTAGTTGTGACATTGAGGAGAGGGAGAATCAATAACCAACGGATTCGATTCAAAAGTCTTTGTTTGCTAACCTGTCGAACGAGACATTACAACTGTCATAACCTTCAAGACAATGTAATTTAGATGAAGATCCTCAAAAATGACATGTTTTTCTTCGAATAGATGGCGAGATACAATGCGTTTAGTATCTCAACTTTGGAAGGGACTCTCGATGTTTGGTGATTTTACTAGATGTAGGTACAACTCCTGACAGTGTTTCAAATATTTTATTTGAAGGAAGTTATGAAGGCCTCAACAACGATCAAATAAATAGGTGGTCTTTCCATCCTGGTATAGGACACTATTGATGGTTGAGAGGCCCTATCAATCATCTTCAAAGAAAACAAAGATCAGAGTATTTGGCAAATACAATTCTTCACATCTTAGACCTTCTTGACATGTGATCACCATTCCTCGTGGAACTCGTTCTTAGAAGAGGAGATAATGTCATGGACATATATTTATTATAATTGTTACCTAGGTGATATGAATAAGTAGAAATAAGTAAAAATAGATTAATTTCATAATATCTTTTAGAAAAGCTTCTTAGTAGCTTCATTGACATTGCTTTGACTTTACATATATTTATACTTGATGGATAGGATAGAAACTTGGTCAATAAGTTAACTTCATGCCACATATGTTGGTAGCTTGTGGAGCAAGCTAGCTATGAGGCGCCCACATCGAAAACTTGCCTTGCAAGTTAAAATATGTGTTGTGCAAAGTCAACTCGTTTTTGGAGGTCCTATAGAATCTCGCCACGTAGCTCTTAGGTAGATAGTATATGTAGAGGCAAGAGTGAAGCCTTCTTCAGTCTTGTCAACTCCTTTCTTGCTTCTAGTCTAGTTTCAAGGGTCTTTAGTTTTCTTGTCTTTTGGCAATAGCCATTCTAATTTCTTTCTTAATATACATATTTTTTTATTTCTATTTCGTCATCTTTTTTCTGAAAAAAGTCTCACTTGTTTATTTGTTATTATCAAGTTCTTGTCCTTGACAAGGTGTAAGTTAGGATTCTATTTTAAAATGTAAATTAGAATACAAATTTATAGTTAACAATGAAACAAAAATAAACTTACATAATAATATTAATAATACATAATTTAAATGAGATTACCACAAAAGCTATTATAAATTAAAACAAAATTATTTCACAATCTCCACAAATTTTTCAAATTTTTAATGAACAGAACTTTTTGATTGGATTTTTACTTTTTATTTATTTTATTTTTACAAAATGATTGAAATATATTTCATATCAATAATGCTTAAAAAATTAACTAAACAAAAAAATATAATATATTGATGATTAATTTTTAAATTATTTAATGAAAATAATTATCCTATGTCTTTTAAAGAATATCACAAAATTTGAGAACTACTTTGAATTACTAATCTTATGCAAATTTAGTATAAAATTACCGTTCCATTTTTTGACAACTCTAGTCAAAAGCACTTGAAGATTATAATGTTTTATAAGTATAGCAAACTTTCAAATAGTGAGGTATGTGATATTTTTAATGAATATTTTTATGATATTAAAATCATGAACTTCTTATTATAACCTACTACAATTTAAATTTCATTCAAAACCTCTATAATTATACTTATATATCAAATTTAATTAATAAAAGTAATTTCTTATAGTTTTAAACATATATTCATTATATAGTATTTGTTGGGCTATGCAAGTACTTCCATCTATTACAACACATATAAAATTTCACTCATAAATATATCTTAAATGAGATTTTGCCAATGTTTTTCTTTCTTGATAGTATGTCATGGCCATAATCATGTAAGCTAATAATTACATATAAAAATAGGTAGAAGTAAGTAAAAGTAGATAAAAGTAAGTTAATTCTATAATATTTAATATAGAAGCTTCCTAGAAACTTCATAGACGCTGCTTTGACTTCATAGGTGTCTTTAATTGACTTTTTGGATTAGAAACGTGGTCAACAAGTTGGCCATGTGCCACACATGTTGTTAGCTTGAAGATCAAGCTAACTATGTGGCCCACACGTAGAAAAACTTGCCTTATAAGTCAAGGCATGTGTCCTACAAAATCAACACATATTGGAGGTCCTATAGAACGTCGCCACGTAGCCCCTAGTTAGATAGTATATATAGAGGTAAGAGTGAAGCCTTCTTCACTCTTGTCAACTCCTTTCTTGCTCCTAGTCCAGGTTCAAGAGTCTTTAGTTTCTTGTCTTGTGGCAATAGCCATTCCAATTTCCTTTTAATATACATACTTGTTTATATTTTGATTTATTATATCGAGATAGCCTTTTTGTGTATATTTTCCCTCATCGAGTCTTTGTCCTTGACAGATTGACAAGAGTACACTTACAATATCAAAGCTTTGTTTTTCTTGAGTAAGAGTGGATTACCTCTTTCTCTTGACAAGACATATGCGTATTAGAAGTTTGCGGATTACCCACTTCTAAACTGATATTGTTCTTAGTATCTTCTTTGTTATCAAGTCTTTCTTTTCTTTTGTCTTCAGCAGTATCAAACAGATTTTTCTTCTTAGTGTCATTATAGCAGAGCTTGTTGAAATGAAGAGTGCAATGGCACAAATGCAAGAGCAAATGAGGGAGTTAATGCTTGCGATGCATTAACTCAATTCACCAACACAGGAAAGAACAAGAATAGCAGAAAGTGTGGATATAGAGATGATCGGAGCTACTTCAACATCTACAACAAATCACGTTCCTTCTCCAATTGTACAACACCCTGTGAGCACTAGAGAACTAAGAATTGCCTTACCCGAGAAATTTGATGGTACGAGATCAAAGTTTCGAGGGTTCATCAATCAAGTACAATTGGCAATTGAACTTCAACCGCAAAGCTATCCAACTCCAGGATCACAAGTCAGGTTTATTGGCACTCTACTTTCTGGTTCTGCATTATCGTGGTTTTTGTCTTTTCTTGAACAACGAAATCCAATATTGGACAATTTGGAAGCTTTTTTGGCGGAGTTTTGATCTATGTATGGTGAACACTATACAACTCGTATTGTAACAAATAAGATTTGAATTCTGCGACAAGAAAATCGCTCAGTAACAGTGTATGCTTCACAATTTTGACAACTTGCAATTGACATCAAGTGGGATGATGCTGCACTCATCAATCAATTTCTTTATGGATTGCAATATGAAGTAAAGAAATTGATGCTCAACTTACCTGATCCTCAAACTTTGAGTCAAACAATCGATTTTGCGGTAAAATGTGATAATCAACTTTTTCAATTTTGATCCGAGAATCATTCACGGGAACCTCAACGTTATTACTCAATGGCAACATCAACATCTTTGCCAAACGTACATTCGGAAGTAGAAGACATGCAAATTGACGCGGTACGTTTTAAACCCCTAACTGAGCAAGAAAAGATTCGTCGTCGTCAAGAAGGATTATGTTTATATTGCGGAGAACCTAAGCACACTGCTCAACATTGTCCAAAGAAACGACGCAACTATAAAATGAGGGGTACGACGGTCAAAGAAGACAATATGTCGGAAAACGGATTCGTCCAGCTACAATAGGGACCGTGCAGCTGGAACCTTGTACAATTCATAATGAAGGTCCTATCCTCTCCTTAGAACCCTCTTCTTGTTTTATAATAGACTTATATTTAGGACCTAAGAATTACAAAGCCTCTGCTTTATTAGATTCGGGAGCCTCAGCATGTTTTTTAGATGAACAATTTGTTAAAAGTCGTAAAATACCCTTTGTACAGAAACCTAAACCAGTACATGTAGAAGTCATAGATGGTCGTCCCTTGTCTTCTAGAGATGTCACTCATGAAACTCAGCCTATAAAAGTAACAATAGACGATCATGATAGCTACATAGCTTTTAACATAATTAAATCCCCGTCCAATCCAGTTATTTTAGGTTTATCCTAGCTAGAAAAATATAATCCTCGAATAGATTGGAATTTACGTAAACTTGATTTTTCCCAGAGCGTTATTAATAGTTCTACCAACCAAGTAAAAAATTATAAATCTAGTATAGTAAAACCCGTACTGATAGGTGCAAAAGCATTTATATACGCAGCAAAAGAAGGATCAACTTTTGCTATTTATGCTGCACCTATTTCTAAAAACGTAAAGACTTCAAGTGGCATTCCAAGTCAATACCAGGAGTATCAAGACGTTTTTGAGAAAAAGAATGCAGATATTCTTCCTGAGCATCGCCTAAATGATTGTTCAATCGACCTCAAGGAAGGAACTTAGCCACCATTTGGACCAATTTACAGTTTATCGCAAGATGAGATGGCTGAACTCAAGACATATATTGACGAGAATTTAGCGAAGAATTTCATACGCCATTCAAAATCTCCAGCAGGAGCTCCAATTCTATTCGTAAAGAAAAAAGATGGATCTTTACGAATGTGTGTTGATTATCGAGCACTCAACAAGATCACAATCAAGAACAGGTATCCATTACCTTTGATATCAGGACTCCTTGACCAGTTGAATCAAGCTAAGATCTATACAAAAATAGATCTAAGAGGAGCATATAATCTAGTATTGATCAAAGAAGGAGATGAATAGAAGACTGCGTTTCGAACCAGATATGGACATTTCGAATATAATGTCATGCCCTTTGGACTCACGAATCCATAGCTGCTTTATAACATCTCATGAATGATGTATTTCGTGAATTCTTAGACAATTTTGTCGTCTGCTATCTAGACGATATCCTGATCTATTCTTACAACGTCGAAGAACATGAAATACATGTTCGTCAAGTATTACAAAAACTTAGAAATGCAGGATTATATGCGAAGATGGAAAAGTATGTATTTCACACTACTCAAGTTGACTTTTTAGGATACATCATTTCAAATGATGGTCTCATGATGGATTCTAAGAAAGTCCAAACAATCATGGATTGGAAGATTCTAAGGACAGGAAGAGATGTCCAATGTTTCTTAGGATTTGCCAATTACTATCGGATCTTCATCAAAGACTTTTCACGAGTTGCAGCTCCACTTACGCGCTTGACTAGTAAAGATAAATTCCATTGGAATCAAGAAGCGGAAGCAGTATTTGAAGCCTTGAAGACATCGTTTGTCTCTGCACCAGTCTTATATCGTGTTGACTTTTCCAAGGCATTTTTTATGGAAACAGATGCATCAGATTTTGCCTTGGGTGTAGTTTTATCACAAATGGGAACAGATGACAAACTTCATCCAATAGCATTTCATTCAAAAAAATTCTCAACAGCCGAGATCATGATGAGATCCACGATAAAGAACTTCTTGCGATCGTGGATTCCTTTTAAGAATGGCGTCATTATCTAGAAGGCGCTTCTAGTCCAGTCACTGTGTATACAGATCACAAGAACCTCGAGTATTTCATGTCAGCACGCATGTTGAATCGTCGTCAAGCTCGTTGGAGTATGTCTTTGTCAAGATTCGAGTTCATTATCACTTATCGGCCAGGAAAACAACAAGGTTTGTCTGATGTCCTATCTAGACGTTCTTATTTTGCACCAAAAGAAGGAGATGCAGCTTTTGAGTAAAAAGACCGGTCCTCTTGAAACCAGAGCAATTTCATCTCCGAGCAATGAAATCAACATTGACTGTTGATTCAACTTTTCTCAAGCAAATCCAGTCCAGTATGTCCTCAGACCCTCTTGTTTATGATATTGAGAATAATTCTTCCAAGTCTCATGATCCTTCTAAGTTCGAGTTCAAGAATAATCTATTATATTTTGAAGGACGCCTATATGTTCCAGAAGGAGAAGCACATTTACGTGTTCTTCAAGCACGTCATGACTTTCCAAGAGCAAGGCACTTTGGATATAATAAGACTTTGGAACTCATATCAAGAGATTTTTGGTGGCCACAAATGTGGAAGTCAGTCAAAGACTTTGTACAATCATGTAATATTTGTTCAAGATCAAAAATTCCTCGTCATCGACCTTACGGACTTCTTCAGCCATTACCTATACCAGAACAACCATGGTCTTCTTTTTCTATGGATTTCATCACAGATCTTCCAAGCTCAAGATCTTATGATTCTATATTTGTGATAGTAGATCGTTTCACCAAGATGGCACATTTTGTACCATGTACAAAATCTATCACAGGTGAAGAAACAGCTAAGCTTTTCATTGATAATATCTATCGCTATCATGGATTACCTAAAGATATCATATCGGAAAGGGGAACTCAATTTGTGTCAAGATTTTGGAGGACCCTTTTCAAGATTTTAAAAGTGGATATAAAGCTATCTTCGGCTTTCCATCCTCAAACTGATGGACAAACAGAGCGCGTAAACCAAGTCTTGGAGCAGTATTTAAGGTGTACCATCAACTACCAATAAGATGATTGGACAACCCTTCTGCCATTGGCAGAGTTTGCTTATAATAATACGGTACATTCTTCCATGCAACAAACACCTTTCTTTGCCACTTATGGCTATCATCCACGACTTGATACTTTTGATTTTTCAAAAGTTGATAATCCTGCAACAGAAGATATGGCAAATCAGTTGTCAGAGTTAAATTCAATAATGAAGACGCAATTGAAGGAAGCTCAAGAACGACAAAAGATAAACGCAGATCTATATCGTAAGGAGCAACCACAACTCAATGTGGGTGATAAGGTATGGCTACTTCGTCGCAATATCAAGACTACTCGACCTTGTGACAAGTTGGACTATCGTAGGCTTGGCCCCTTTTCTGTTTCTGAACAGATCAACCCAGTTGCATATCGGTTACATCTACCGGAGTCAATGAAGATCCATCCTGTATTCCACGTGTCTCTTCTTGAACCATATAAGACAGTGGATATACAAGGAAGAAGACAAATGCCACCGCCTCCTATAAAAGTAGATAATAATGAAGAATTTGAGGTGGACGAGATACTAGACTCAAGGCGGCGCCAAAATAAGCTGGAATATCTTGTTCATTGGCGCGGATATGATATTAGTGAACGCACATGGGAGCCATCCAGGAATCTAGCATATGCATCAGCTAAAGTCAAAGTTTTTCATCAATGACATCCATCAAAACCAAGATGAAAATCTCTCTTATAAAAGAGACAAGATTGAGGCAAGATAACATTCAATTTCCTATCCTTGTTTGTAACTTCTTTGCATTTGTGACGCTAATTAGATGGAGAGCCAACAACCAGCAGATTCAACTCAAGAACCTTCGTTTGCTGACTTGCCAAACGAGACATTACGATTGTCACAACCTTCAAGACGACGCAATCGAGATGAAGATCTTCAAGAACGACATGTTCTTACTCGAATAGATGGTGAGATACAACGCGTCTGGTATCACAATTTGGGAAGGGACTCTTGATGTTTGGTGATTTTTCTAGAGGTAGGAACAACTCCTGATGGTGTTCCAAATATTCTACTCGAAGGAAGTTACGAAGGCCTCAACAATGATCAAATAACTGGGTGGTCTTTCCGCCCTAGTATGGGACACTACCGATGGTTGAGAGGCCCTATCAATCATCTTTGAAGAGAACAGAGATCAGAGTATGTGGCGAATACAATTCGTCGCATCATAGATTTCCTCAACATATGATGACCGCTCCTCGTGGAACTCGTCTCTAGAAGGGGGGGTAATGTCATGGCCATAATCATGTAAGCTAATAATTACATATAAGAATAGGTAGAAGTAAGTAAAAGTAGTTAAAAGTAAGTTAATTCTATAATATTTAATATAGAAGCTTCCTAGAAACTTCATAGACGCTGCTTTGACTTCATAGATGTCTTTAATTGACTTTTTGGATTAGAAACGTGGTCAACAAGTTGGCCATGTGCCACACATGTTGTTAGCTTGAAGATCAAGCTAACTATGTGGCCCACACGTAGAAAAACTTGCCTTATAAGTCAAGGCATGTGTCCTACAAAGTCAACACATATTGGAGGTCCTATAGAACGTCGCCACGTAGCCCCTAGTTAGATAGTATATATAGAGGTAAGAGTGAAGCCTTCTTCACTCTTGTCAACTCCTTTCTTGCTCCTAGTCCAGGTTCAAGAGTCTTTAATTTCTTGTCTTGTGGCAATAGCCATTCCAGTTTCCTTTTAATATACATACTTGTTTATATTTTGATTTATTATATCGAGATAGCCTTTTTGTGTATATTTTCCCTCATCGAGTCTTTGTCCTTGACATAATATCAAGTTTACAATGACAATTATATATAAAGTATATGTGTGTGTGTATTTTTTGTTGTTGATATTTTTTATTTATTTTTTCATTTTTTTGTAATACACTATTTATACAATAGTTATTCAAAAGTACCCACAATTCAAACCCCTCTAACAATTAAAACAAAGTTAGCAACCATGTGAAGTAAAAGCAACCCTATGTAAACAGAATGTAAAATCAATCAAAGCAAACAAGCGTGAGTATTGCAGGGGGGGTTGCTAACCCTTGTCTAAGCATGAATAATCATGCATGTACAAAGGGGTATAGAAATAATTCAAATTTTTTTCTAGAGGACCACTTTTGCTAAAAAAATCTTGTTGTTCAATTGAATGTTGTAATCATGTTGGAAGGAATTTTTCCCCGACACTTGGCCATCTATTTTTGGAGTGCAAGAGGTGTCTAATTGCATGTAATTAGCCATGTGTCTTCAAAAGCAGATTGCAAATGTGATGATTAATGTGGAAGTGGTTAAGTGAGCTAAAAAATCACAGTTGCAATTAGGCATGCATGCAGCCAGCAAAATGGAGTGATAGCATAGAATGCTTAGATGGGGTGACATATATAATCCATCTGAAGATGTGAAGCACATTGCACTGCCACAGATTGAGATTGTGAAGCACATACATATTCTAGAAGTGTTCTTTTTTGGTTTTGGACATCATTAGCTTCAGTGACTCCTCTCCGTCAAACTAGAAGTTGGTTTGTGCTATTTGAAGGCTTACAGCAAGCACCATGAAGTACAGAACATTGTCCCCTGTGCAGAAGAATTAGATTGTGGGGATGAGGAAGGCTGGGATGAAGTGTAAGGACTTTGCAGAAGTCTTCAGTGCTCCCTGTTCCACTATTTCAACTATCTTGAGTCATTGGGGGGTCCATGGAAGTGTGGAGTCGTTGAAATCATAATGTGGCAGACCCAGGAAGTTGTCTGAGCGAGATTTTCGGGTGTTATGTCATGCTGTCAGTTCAAATAGAAGGCATACTCTGGTAGAACTTGCAAACTTGGTGAGTGTTTCCCGAACTACTGTTCGATTCTATCTCCGTGAGCTTGGTTTTAGAAATTGTATAGCACCTAAAAAGCCCTATTTGAATGTCAAACATAAAGCAGAGAGGCTTGCTTTGCACGTGCTTATGAGAATTGGACGTTTGAAGATTGGTTTAATATTATTTGGACGGATGAGTCGTCATTCGAAACTGGCAAAAATCCACGGCAAATTAGAGTGTGGCGGAAGGCATACGAAAAATATAATTGGGATTGTATAGCACCAAGTTTTAAGTCTGGGCGTAGTTCAGTGATGGTTTGGAGTGCCTTTATTGGCTTTGATAAGTCTCCTTTGGTCATCATTCCTTTAGATAAGAGATCAGGAAGGGATTTTGTCACTATTGTTTAAGAAGGAGTATTAAGTGGCTTTTATTTCTTATATGATGACCCTGAGCAATTGGTATTGATGGAGGATGGCGCTCCAGTCCACCGTAGCTTATTGCCATTGCAATGGAGACGTGTTCATGGTATAGAAAAGTTGTTTTGGCCTGCCAATTCACCGGACTTGAATCCAATAGAGAACGTTTGGATGGTTGTAAAAGATTTGCTCAAACATCATAGTAGACCTAATAGTAAGCTAGAAATGATAGAAAAAATTCAATCCGTATGGGATACCATATCTATAGAGTGGCTTTGTACATTGATTTCCACTATGCCTTGTAGGATGCAAGTGGTGATTGCAGTTGGGGGTGGTAGTACGAGATGGTAGATAGTATGTAACAAAAAGCTCTCTTGATGTATATTTTCACAACTTTATAATGCAAACTTGTTACATCATGAAACTAGATTCTACTATCTTCACAATGCATTTTACGGCTCAAAAATGCGTTCATTTTTGACACTGCTGGAGCTTTTTGAAGTTCAGTGATTTCTAACACTGATTCACTTTGAAAAAAAATTCGAATTATTTCTGTACCCCACTGTACAATCTTCATCATCCTGCTTGGGAATGGCGATGGAGGAGGAGGAGGAGGTGGCTTTTAGGAAGAGGTAGGGGCCAAGAGGACTCATTGAGCAGCTAAGCTAGAAAATAGCAGCCAATAGAGAAAAGCTAAAAAGAAAAACGGCAACGGGAGAGGCTTACGAAAAAAGTGGGAACACACAGGCTGACGCAGAGGCAGAGAGAGGCAGAGAGAGGCAGAGAGGAAACGAAGACTTTCTGTGGGAAATGTAAAAGAAAACGCACAAAAAAGAAAAAGAACAAACAAACAAACAACAGAAAAACACAAAAGAGGAAAAAGAAAAAGAAAAAAGGGGTGGGGGAAGGAAGGAAGGAAAAAAAAAAAGGAGACGAATATGTCAGGAGGCAGCGCAATCATCTATCATCATCAGCATTACTCACTCCTCGTGCCGAACGAAGCATCCTCGCGACATTTAAGGCGACCCCAAACCCTAAAATGCCGACCCGCCTCCCCGTGGAACTGCCACTGCGGCACCTCATAACTTACCCTTGGGACTGCAGAAATACTACCCCAGCTTAACCTAATCTCACCCACCCATCGGTGGCAGAATCGGACGGTCAGTCAGTCAGTCAGTCAGAAAAGAAGAAGAAGAAGAAGAAGAAGAAGAAAGAAAGAAAGAAATAAAAAACCATAGAGAAATGGTCAAAAAAAGAAAGAAAGAAAGGGAAGTAGGAAGTTGCCACGCAGGTATTGGGTATTGGTATGTGTGTGTTACTGTTGCTGCTACTGGCTGCGACAGCGTGCGTGCAGGAACCGCCGCAGTAGCGGCAGTGAAGGGAAGGATAGGAAAGAAAGGAAAGGGGAGAGAGGGATGGGAAGTACACGACGAAAAGAGCGTCTCGGCAGTAGCAGGCAGTAAGAAAAGGAAGAGGAGTGGGGACATGGATGATGATGAATCACTCACTTGCCATGTTCGGGAGTAGAAAGAAGGAATGGAAGGAAGAAATGCAGGAAGTCACATTTTGAAACGCAGCACAAGCGCACAAGGGAAAGAAAAGCAATGCACAACAAAGCAAAGAAAGGTGAAACAATCAGTCGCCCTGCCTGGAGGAGAGTGAGTACCCACGTGTGGGGCGGTGGGGCATAGATCCAGCTCCCCCTCATGTTGTGGTGTTGTGTTGAGGGTTCGCCGTGGCGACGAGAGGGAGGGCGGGTGAGAGACAGGGTAGGTGCGAGAGGGAGGGAGGGACGGGAGGGGGATCCTCCTCTTCCCAATTCCGGCGCCCCGAGTGTTGGGATTTCGCCGCTTCCATTTTCCTTCCATGCTGCTGCAATGGTAATGTAATTAGACCATGCGGGTGGGGGGTGGGGCATGTCATGACCCAGTGAGGGAAACAATCGTCATGGCCAACACGTACCACCACTTGGTCCCTTCCGACGTTCAAGGACGTTGTTGTGGCAGCAGTCTCCCCTTGCCGCGTTAATCACGGCGCGGGTGCCTCGCCGCAACTATGCGGCAGCAGCGGCGCCGATTGCAGCTCGGTTTGCTGCTGGTGCTGGTGCTGGTGCAGTGGGTGGTGACGTTGCGTTGGGTTGTAGGAATGTTGTAGGGCGCCGCCTGGTGACTGACTGACGGACGCTGTGTGCCGCGTCGGCCCGTCCCGGTGTAGAAGCACCGGCATAGCTATGGATTCTTCTACTTCATCTTCATTCTTCTTCATTCTTTCTTCCTTTCCTCATTCGCAGTGCGAGACTGACTTCGTTCTCGTCCATCGTCGTCGTCGTCGTCCCCATACCGAGCGGGGTTGGCATCCTTGCTTCCCCGCCGCGTTGCCCCACATCGTTTTCCTTCGCCCGTTTCCCTCCCCCTGATGAGCCCGCCCCTGCTTCACGCCCCGCCGCCTTGGCTTCGCCTTCTGGTCGCTTCCCTAGCCTCCATCTCCAGGCTCTCTTCAACGCTGAAGCAGACAGACATCTCTCACTTGTCCTGGTCCCTTTGCAGTGCGATGGTGCGGTCTCGGCTGTAGTTTGGATGCCAGCACTTTCGTTTCTCTTCTATCGCGTCTATGATCTGTGGGGGGGGCGTTGATTGTTTCGTAGTGTGGGGTGGTTCATCGGGTATGTTAATCGCCCGTGGTCGCTGCGGTGGGCTCTGTTTTGTACACAACTTGGGGTGCGGCTGAGGAGGTGGTGCGAGATCGGGGGCGGATTGATGAGCGGAGTGTGCTTTGGAGGTGAGTGTGGCGAGGAGGTCAAACGTAGGAACTGCTCCTGTGCTTTTTGTCATTTTTGATGTCGGGTGTGTGAGGTCGTTTTTTGATTTGGGGTGTTGATGATGGTGGTTGGGGTTGATTGCTAGTGAGTGGTGATTGTTGGGTGAGGAGGCGGTCGCCTCTTTCGGTATAGAGAACTCGTGGGTTCATCGAGGTGTGGGTGGAATGAGGGGGAAGGGCTAGGTTTTGGTTGTATTGGTTGATCGGTCAGCCTGGGGCGGCCGATCATTTGACGGTGGGGAAGGCAAGAAAGGAGATCTGTTGGTGATGACATTTGATGGTTTTGCAGGGTTTGACTGAATATCATTGCTGTTGTTTCTATCGTGGTGCGATTGATGTTCTAGATTGGAGTCTCACCTCAATCTACCACGATTGATAGTGGCTCTTGTGTGCTCTGAGTTCTTTAGTTTCCTTTCGCCTCCTAATTATTTTTTGGGAAGGCCACCAAAATTTATAAATACCTTTTGGCGGTTCGATGGCGAGGGTCGTTTTGCTTGATTAAGCAGAGTGGCACGGTGCTCGTGCGGCTTTGGAAGTTCTTGAGTCCGTGTTCCCAGCGATTGAGCTGAAAATAGTATCGCGTATTCTTCTTTCACTTTTGATCTTCCAGGATGATTAGCAGGAGTAGGCGAATGTGTTTGTATTGTTACATTCGACGGCTTTTCTGATGTTTTTCCTGACTATATCGGCTTTTCCGCGTTAGGGATTCCCGCGGAGGAGAGGCCGATTCTGCTCTTTTAGGGTCGTTTTTGTCAGGTTTCTGCATGTTGCCTTTGCTGCTTGAAATTGCTTGCCAGTACAGGAAGCCCTCAGTTTGGAGTTTAAAGTTCCTTCCGTCAGTTACCAAGAAATGAAATGACAATCCTGCGACATCTGTTTTCTGTTCAGGTGCATTGAGCGAGCGTTACGAGGGGTGATCTTGTATCCGATGATGGTTAGTAACACGGGAGGGGAGTACCGACCACTTTGAGTGTCCCTTAGAAAATTCACGACCTTTGAAGGTTCGAAATTATGGAGCAAGATGATGAGGAGTTCGAGCAGCTCCTGCACGAAATTCCTCAAGCCACGTCGCCAGATACGCCGAATGAGATCCCACGGGCCACCTCGGCACCACCTCATTTGGAAGAGCTGCAGCGCGTGTACGGACAGAACGTTGATGCACGTGATTTTGGGTTGCAGCCAGACGAGGTCCCTGTAAAGCCCTTCATTGACATTCGATGTGACGAACAGTATGAAGATTTCTATAAGTCCTACTCCGGGGCTAAGAAACTACCTCCTCCGATGGACAATCGAGCTCTATACAACGACTTTCCTGTTCTTTCTCCAAAGGCTAGCCAGCTCTCTTACAGCCTTGCTGGACTTCAACTGGACAGTCCCCGCACCAGACATCGTAAGCACCGGCAGCTTGAAGCACAGCACAAGCAGCAGCAGGTTCAGCAGCAGCAGATGTTTCAACAGCGGGAGCCTTCACCTAATCACCATACCGCTGCTGCCCACCACTTCCCGAATTCTTCTTCAAACCAGATGTTTGGTGAACCGAAGATGACCTCTGCATTTGGAAACTTGAATTTCGATGGTAGCAGCGGTAGGGGATTGCAAACGACCTCCGACGAGACAGGAGATGGCCTGACCTTGAGTCATGGTGCAAATGGTGGGAACATTTCGAACAGCCAAGGCCCTGTGGAGTCCAATGGTATGTATGGTAACATGGATGCCTTCGGTGGTGTAGGGACGGTGGGTTACGGTGCAGGATCCGGAGCTTCACTGGAGACCTTTACCTCTAGATCACCTCCTCCTATTGATCTGTTTCCTAGAACCTCTTCTGCCGTAGAGGCGCTTGGTAACGGATTGTACAACGGAATAAGCGACTTTTCGCAGGTCTCCTCTCAAGCCGTTGAGAAGCTGTTGAGGCAGGGTTCACCAGGTTTGAATAGCTACTCAGCGCCTAGAGGTGGAGAGGCTTATGGATCCGCTGTTGCATCTTCCTATGAACAACAGCAGCAATCAGAAGTCTTGGAAGCTGTACATGCTGCAGCACGTGGTCAATCTGCTTCTACACCTGGTACGGACTTCTACTCACCTTCATCGCAGCAACAAATTTTGTACGACAAGGATATTTCTTCCTTGTATGAGGCCCAGCGCCTTCAGGCTCAAATGGCGGCTATTAGGTATGCACAAGCTCAAGCGCAAATGGAAGATGAGAAAAGGAAGCAACAGCAGCGCTTGATCATCCAACAGCATCAGCAACAGATAGTTGATCGCCAGAATCAGATTCTTTTGGCGAGTCTGCAAGCCCAGCAGACTACCGGCCCGTATGGTAGGGGGGGTATTGCCCCCACAATGAGCTCTATTCATAATCAAGTTGCTTTACAGAAGCTGCGTCAGCAGCAAATGTTAGAAGGTCTTTGGGCTGTTCAGGGGTTGGTGCCAACGGAAAGTTCTCGAACCACTACAGCCACTAGTATATGCAGGTATTATAATCAGGGTTACTGTAGCCGGGGTGAAATGTGTCCATTTCTTCATGCTCCATCCGGAGGTAGTACTAGAGTAGGTCACGGAGCTTCTGCATCCCTGAAAGAGGGTGCTCGAAGTGGGCAGCTTGCGGCAGTGTCTCGGGACGAACGATTGCCTGCATATCCAGAGAAAATACTCCAAAGACGAAGTGCTCGTGCAAGCAATGGAGGGGTTGCAGTAGTTTCTGTGTCCACTGGATTGCGACGGAAAGGAGATGGATTGTCCAATGGGCACGCAAATGGTTACAGCAACGGACACATTGCTTTGGGTGGCGCAGCCCAACTACCCTCTCCATTTATTGGAGATTCGCAGGCGCATCGGGCAATCCAAGAAAATTTAGAGTTTGATTCAAGACTGTCGGTTGCTCATCATTTGCAGCAGCAGCAACCGAAGTATACCAAGCTCGATGAGGTTGAGGGCCGTATCTATTTGATTGCCAAAGATCAGCACGGCTGTAGGTTTTTACAGAAGAAGTTTGACGAGGGAGGACCTGAAGATGTCCAGAAAATATTTTATGAGATAATTGGTCACATCACAGAGCTGATGAAAGATCCATTCGGGAATTATCTGGTACAAAAATTACTAGAGGTGTGTGACGAATCACAGCGGATGGAAATTCTGCGTGTGGTGACCACGGATGGAGAGCTGGTTAAGATATCCCTGAACATGCATGGGTAGGTTGATCGTTCTCCTAGCATATGAAGTCTTATTCAAAAATTAGGTCTTTAGACCTAGTTAGAAAAGTACATTTTGCGAATTTAAGTTCGTATATTGTCGAACTGGTGGCAGATAATCTTGTTTTGTTGCTCTCAATTATTAAATTATGTTGGATCGTAATCACAGTCGTCACCTTTCAGCAGCGTATTATCAGATCAGATTAGACCGCATATGAATTGCTAAAAGGAGTACGCTGTGCACTTTTATTGCTGTGTTCTTCGTTGGACATGCTTTCATGCAATTGATTGTTTTATGTCCCATTAAGGATAAGCGTCTCTGAAGGAAAGATATTTATCTGACTAGTTTTGTCTCCTTTTTTTCAGAACTCGAGCTGTGCAGAAGCTGATTGAGACATTGAAGTCTCCCGACCAGGTGACTATGGTGATAACAGCCTTAACCGAAGGAGTTGTTGAGTTGATCAAAGATTTAAACGGAAATCATGTGGTGCAGAGATGCTTGCAAAAGCTCAGTCACGAAGACAGCCAGGTTTGTGATGGTATTATGAAATTTATGTGGTAATTTTCGTCGTTAAGAATGAAATTGAATCGTTGGCCTCGGGTGTTTCCCAGACTGTCTTTCCATCACAAAAATCAATGACAAAGAATCTTTTTCGAGGGTTTGTCATAATCAGCAAAATAGAGGCAATACTCATTTTTTATGGGTTTTTGTAACAGTTCATCTTTGACGCGGCTGCTGCACATTGCGTGGAGATCGCGACCCACCGCCATGGGTGCTGCGTGATGCAGCGATGCGTAGATTTTGCTTCAGCTCCTCAGAAACAACGCCTTGTTGCAGTTATTGCTGCAAATGCTCTCACTCTTTCACAAGATCCTTACGGGTAAGTGGCTTAACAGTGTGAGTAGCTCCATAAACTACTGGTTTAGTGTCTCATGTTGGTGCATAGTGTTTTCGATGAATTCGTAATTCAAATATTTCCTTTCAATTTCACCTACATAGATTAGGTGGTTCTTTGTAGAATCAATGTTAAGTTTTTAATCACAGACCTAAGTGTGTTTGGAAGGCTGGTTTACATTGTATTACGAAATGTCGGTACTGCTACAAGTACTGATTTTCTTAAACTTTGTTTGATGTTTTAGGAACTACGTTGTGCAGTACATCCTTGACCTGAAACAAGGATGGGCGACCTCAGAGGTAATGCTTAGGCTGGAAGGCAGCTATGCCTTTTTGGCCATGCAAAAGTTTTCCAGTAACGTGGTTGAAAAGTGCCTAAAATTGGGTGTGGAGGAACACCGTGGTCGTCTGGTCCGGGAGCTGACAGCCAGTTCTCGACTCGGCCAGTTGCTTCAGGATCAATACGCCAACTATGTTATTCAGTCCGCCCTGTCTGTGTGCAAGGTGTGTTGCCATGACAGTTTTCGTTTCAATCCTGATACTCTGGTATTGACGTCTTGAAATGGAGCTTGTCTCGATTGTTTCTCGTTTATCGGAACATGGACTAGGTTTCTCTTGCAGTAATCAAGTACGTGACCGTAAATATGTCTACTGTAATGCATTGAATGAATTAAGTGGCACTTGGGTCTCTCCGTCTCACAAAGTGTTGTTTACGTTGTGATTGCAGGGACCTTTGCATGCTGGTTTGGTGGATGCCATACGGCCATATTTGCCAGCCCTTCGTAACAGTCCTTATGGTAAGCGGATTTTGTCACGCACGAATATCAAAAAGTGATGAGTCAGCATCGATTGGGAGACTCACTGAGGGCTCGGTGGCTACTTTCTGTACACTTCAATCCCTTTGAGCCTTGTCAAGAATGTGCTCAGTGGAGTAAATACACTCTGCAAGGTTTATTATGTGGTGGGACCATAACCAGTCTTTATAAATAGCTCTGGTTTTGATGCACACACAAGAGGTATACATTTGATATTGCATCATGTGTGCAGTCATCAACCATTTAGTATCTTTATAACGGATGTACAAAAAAAATATGGCGGTCAATAGTTGCAGGGTAAAGTTTTGGAAGGGGCTCTACTGTCTGGCGAACTGTATTTTGGGTGAGATTACGAGGAGGAGCAGCTCTCAGTCGTGTACAACAGAGCCCTGCGAACAAAATGATGGTGCTGGCTACCGCAGTCATGCAGTTGCTTTCAGGTTAGTACTAGTGTCAATCGACTCCAGAGAAGCTGTTGCGACTGATACAGGATCACCATCCCCACTCAGTTTAAGGGTAGAGGGTATGTATGACTAATAAGAGGGCACCCAAGGTGTGGGACAGCAACTATAGCCAGGTTGTATTAAATGCCAATTTTCTGCTGGCCGTGGTGGAGGGAAAGAATGTATTTTTTCTGGTGATAGACATTGTGCCGGAGGTATATGTACCTTATGTGTGCCGCCTTGCACTGTTGTACCGTAAACACTCACACTTTGTAATAATATGACATTGCCATTATCTAGCGTATCTCCTATCATTTACTATTATTCACCGTGCCATTTTTTTTAAGATTTAAATGAACCGCGATCATCTGTTCCTACTCTCAAAATATTTCAAAATCCATCCTATTCCCCCCGTTTCAGAATATTGTAGTGGACAATCTGCACAATATAATGGTGAAAGATCTACTTGTTTTGCTGGTTATGCCTCATTCTTAGTTGTGACACTTGCTACTTCGCAAGTTTTGAGGTTAAAAATGATTCTGACGCTGAAATATTTAATTATGATCCGTACTATTATGGTATGCGTCTATTTATTCTAATCTTTTGAGAAAATAATACGAAAAGCTGGAATATTATTTTCTCAAATGAAATGTTCACGAAAAATACAATCCGGTTGCTTGTAGAATTATTGATAAATTTTGAGTAAGATGTCTTAATCAACAACTAGGTTCCATAGCTCCCGTGGCCTAATGGATAAGGCATCTGACTTCTAATCAGGGGATTGTGGGTTCGAGTCCCACCGGGAGTGTATTTTTGCCTGTCCTTATGGGCCTGTATGACTGCCTAGACATGCCTTATTCTCCCAAAAATACTCGCTCCTCCGAGAACAATGGGAGAGAGCTCAATCTCGAGCTCTATGTCACCGAGCGTGGTAGTTTCTCCGAATCTTAGGTATGAAACGTGCAAGGGTGTGGTTTGTGAAAGAAACGAGGGTAAAGTATCGTAGTTTGCATGCCCCAATAAATGCATTGCTATGTCGAGACCACCCAACTGCGACAGAAGACGACAAAAATTTCACGTTCAGTGAGAGAATAGGTTTGACCAAAATCGTGATCAGCACTAAGCAATCGGATTGGAAGGAATGATTCTGCAGCACACTGTACCTTGAAAACTGCAACCAAGGAAAAAGAAGATTCTACATCCTCCCAAAAGGCATCACATGAACGAGGTTCTGATAACAAAAAAGTACAACGGCGTTTGCCGGTTGCTCAAATGGTAACAGCGTGTTCAAAATATCACAGAATTTTCAACTGCTCGAACTCCCCCATTTTCTGGAATGCACTAATTTCGAAGTAGATGTCGACAGGTTTGGCTGAGACGCGCAATTTCTCTTGCATGGGGTACGAAATGAAAAGCGTGACTAATATTTTCTGCCTCAGTTGTCAACCTAAAGGCGACGTCTCCAGCTGCTGCACCCGCTTCGCCACTTTCAAAATAATTTATGTCTCAGTTCAGTTCTCCTTCGTACACCTTTGCCCATAACTTGTACGTAAATTTCAAACCTGACAACCGAGTAAATGCTGGCTGCCAAATTGAGCGGCTGACCTCACCGTCACAATGGTTAGCATCACCCTAGCCTTTGTAACCAACTGCAGCTTGGCACACTTCGCCAATAAGTTGCTAATTTGCGGAACAGATGAAAAGTTCGCGCGAATAGTAATTGCTATTCAAGTTCAATCCCGTCAAATTAACCCAATTTGCACACATGCAAAGGACTTTTTTAAAGGACAAGTCCTTTCTCGAAACGTTGACATAACCCATCGACAATTTTCCCTTGGAGTACCCCGCTTGAATCCACATGCCTCTCGTATCGGCTGCACTAAAGCAACTGGACGACGGTGGACAACTACATTAAACCAATGCTTCTCACTCAACAATCCTGAGTCACCGCAGAACCACCCTACAAACCCAGAATTGCCTCTCCATAATTGTCACTACAACTCAAGCACCTTGAAACAGAATACCAAAGTCCTAATTCTCCAACCTCTGCAACCGTCTTCCGACTCGTCTGCAAATTGGAGCACGACATTGTTCCTGAGGTCGACGTCACGATTGCAACAGCCATGTCGACTAGTAACAAGTTCATGTTGGGCATTAAAACTCTGCTAAAGAAATTCAAAACCCTAACTGAACGGAATTGGGCAAACACATCGATAAGCTCAGAATCAATAAGCCTGCCCCAAAAATGTCCTCGCAGCAATCACGCGCTGTGTTCTTACAGACCGATTGGCGACATAATCTACGATCTCCGAGGGCGTCGATTTTGTCGGTGGAGACCGCCTCGTTGCGCATCTCGCAGCTCTTTCGGCGCCGCCGTTGTGATGAATTTCACCTTTGATACTTCATTCATCTCATTCTGAATACCGAATCCTTTAATTATTTCATTAACTTACATCCACCATTTTACAAGCACTATATATATTAATATATCCTTAATATTTTTAATTTTTAATTTTTGTTTTACCAGAGTGTGATTAATATTTTGAGTAGAATTTGAAACTGGATTAAAAATTCAACATCAATGACTTTGCAATTAAAATTTTTTACTTTTAAGTTGGTGGATTGTTAAAAAAGAATATCATTTGGTATGTAGATGTATGTGTATATATATATATATATATATATATATAGACATAATAGTAGAAATCCGTGCCATTGGCCACAAAAAAGATATAAAAATTTAATTTTTGATTGCTAAGTCAAAAATTAACTACTTTTAAAGGAATGTTGATCAAGAAAAAAAATGAAAAAAATAAAATATGGAAAACAATGGGAGCATTTTTTTTTCTTCCTTATAATTTAAAAATATAATTTGTATTTATTACAATAATTAAAATAGCTAAGTTAAAAAAACTTTAAGATAAATTACATTCATGGTTATATTTTTATGGTTATATTTTTATCTTCATTATTTTTAGGATATAAAATCTTGATCATATTCAAAGATATTTCAATAGTTCTACAATTGAATATTATATTAAATAATGACACGTGGTTTTTATAGCAAATAAAGTATTCCTTTACAATTACCGAATGAGCTCAAGTTGGAAAGAATCCATTAGATGATTGCAGAGCTATGACCAATCTAATTTGTAGTATTGAAATAATTTTTTGGATTCTATCAATTTTTTAACATTACAACATTCTATCATCATCAAATTTACTATGACAATATTATTACTCATCTAATGACTTCATTAATACTTATTAGCAGCTATAAAAGCACTCTTTTTAATCACAATTCCTAGCACGGATATGTTCCAAATTACCACATTTTAGGACCATCTAGAATCTCTTGCAAATTTTTAAAACCTTTTAGATACTTGTAGAATCTTCCACAATCTTTTAGAAAGTTCCAAAGGCTTATAGAAGCCTCTTTAGACTTCTAAAAACTTCCATAGAAAGTACTATAGATTTATGTAATTTTCATTATAGTATTAATAGAAGTCTTTAGAATCACTTTTGCTATCAATCTTATTCTTTGTTTTTGATCTTAACATATTTCTTTGTCAAAATTTGTGTCCTTAACAATTCTTCAAACAACTATGAGATCCATTTCCTACTCTGTCTAAGATAACATCACCTCTGTTCTTCTTTACTCTCAAAAATCTTGTTGCCAAATTGCTTCTAAACTTGGTTGCAATAAAACTACTATCTCTAGGCTTGCAAAAAAGATCACTATTAATAAAGAGAACCTTAAATTAGACAGACTAAAGAAGCTTACTATAGTAGATGAAAGGGCAATTATTTTCCAAATCAATATTGTGAAGGTTGAAAATGCTGTTGAAGTTGCTAAAAACCTTAAGACTATTATCAATAATCCTGTGTTAATCCAAAATATTTGAAATGTTTTCAAGAAATGGAATATAAAGTTGTGGTGAAGAAAGAAATAAAGCAACTACTATCTACTTGCCATCAAAAACAACGCTTGGATTTTACTCTGAAGTACAAAAAATAGACTATAGAGGATTGGAAGATGATTATTTGGTCAGATGAGAGAAAAATCTATGGATTTAGGTTAGATGGCAAAAAGTAGGTGTGGAAACAAAAGAGTTAGTCCTTGCAAGAAGATCTAAGAAATATTTAAGTGTGGAGGTAGTAATATAATGGTATGAGGTTATATGGGATAGAATAGGATTGAGCAAATGGTAGAAATTGAGAAGAAGATGGATGCTAAGTAATTTTTGGAAATTCTTGAAAAAAACAATTGCTCCTTAGCATTAAAGAATCTGACATTTCTAAAGAGGAGGTGATTTTTCAGCTAGATAATGACCTCAAGCATAACTCAAAACTAACATAGAAGTAATTTGATTATCATGGGATTAAACTAATGGATTGGTGTGCTGAGTCTCTTGATCTTAATCCCATTAAACATCTTTGGGAGCACCTCAAATGCAAGTTCAATACTTGGAAGATAAAACCAAAGAGTGTTTGGGAATTATGGAAAAGAATAGCTACAGAATGGAATACTGTTGAAGCAATTTTGTACCAAAAGTTAATAGAAAGTATGCCTAGGAGGTTGGAAGTAGTTATTAAGGCCAAAAGAGGTCCTACACAGTACTGATATGTAATTGGATACCACATTCAAAAAATATTTTAATGCTATTCCAAATTGAATTGAATATAGCTCCACAATTACTTGATAGATTCTTTTCAACCTCAATTCGTTTGATAGTTATTAAAGAATATTTTAATTTGGACAAGATGCTAGATACAAATATATATTTTTTGAAATAAAATTGTAACTACTATGGTCTTGTGTCACGGACATACATATAATTACCTATATGAATAGATAAAAGTATGTAAAAGTAGGTTAATTGTGTAATATCTTCTAGAGAAGCTTCTTAGAAGCTTCATAGACGCTGCTTTGACTTTATAGGAGTCTATAGTTGACTTTTAGGTTAGAAACTTGGTCAACAAGTTAGCCATGTGCCACGCATGTTGGAAGCTTAAAGAACAAGCTAACTACGTGGTCCATCTATAGAAAACTTGCCTTGCAAGCAAAGGCATGTGGCCTAGAAAGTCAACATATATTGGAGGTCTTATAGAACATCGCCACGTGGCTTCTAGTTAGATAGTATATATAGAGGCAAGAGTGAAGCCCTCTTCACTCTTGTCAACTCCTTTCTTGCTTCTAGTCTAGTTTCAAGGGTCTCTAGTTTTCTTGTATTTTGGCAATAGCCATTCCAGTTTCTTTCTTAATATACATATTCCTATTTTGTCCTATTTCTTTTTGAGAAAAGTCTCACTTACTCTTTAGCTTTCATCGAGTTCTTGTCCCTGACAGATTGACAAGAGTACACTTACAATATCAGAGCTTTGTCTTTTCTTGATTAAGAGTGGATTACCCCTTTTTCTTGATAAGACATAAGCGCATTAGAAGTTGCGGATTACCCTCTTTTAAACTGATATTGTTCTTAGTATTTTCTTTGTTATCAATTCCTCTCTTCTATTTGTTTTGAGCGTTGTTAGACATCTTCTCTTTTCTAAGTGCTACTATGGCAGAGCTTGTTGAAATGAAGAGTGCAATGGCACAGATGCAAGAACAATTGAGGGAGTTAATGCTTGCGATGCATCAACTCAATTTACCACCACAAGGAGCAACAAGAATGGTAGGAAGTGAAGATATAGAGATGATTGGGGCTGCTTCAACATCTGCACCAAACCATGTCCCTTCTCCCAGAATGGAACACCCTTCGAGTGTTAGAGAACCGAGAGTTGCCTTGCCCGAGAAGTTTGATGGTACCAGATCCAAGTTTCGAGGATTCATCAATCAGGTCCAACTAGTGATTGAACTTCAACCCCAGAGCTATCCAACTTCAGGGTCACAAGTAAGATTCATTGGTACACTTCTTTCAGGTTCAGCATTGTCATGGTTTTCATCTTTTCTTGAACGACGAGATCCAATATTGGATAATCTGGAGGCTTTTTTGGTGGAGTTTCGATCCATGTTTGGAGAACATGATGCAATTCGTGTTGCAACCAACAAGATCCGTATTTTGCGACAAGGCAATCGATCAGTAACATTATATGCTTCGCAATTTCGACAACTTGCAACTGATATCAAGTGGGATGATGTCGCACTTGTGAGTCAATTTCTCTACGGATTACAATATGAGGTAAAGAAATTGATGCTTAATTTACCTGATCCTCAAACATTGAGTCAAGCAATTGACTTTGCTGTGAAGTGCGACAATCGACTTTTTGAATTTCGATCCGAGAGTCGCACAAGTAGGCCTCAATGTTACTACAATTCAATGGCAACACCGACGTCTCCTCAACACATACCTTCAGAAGTAGAGGATATGCAAATTGATGCGGTACGTTTCAAACCTCTTACTGAGCGAGAAAAGTCTCGTCGTCGACAAGAAGGATTGTGCTTATATTGTGGAGAACCTAAGCACATTGCTCAACATTGTCCAAAGAAGCGACGTAACTACAAAATGAGGAGTATGGCTATCAAAGAAGACAGTATGTCGGAAAACGAGTACGTCCAGCTACAATAGGGACCGTGCGGCTGGAATCTTGTACAACTTCTAATGAAGGTCCTATCCTCTCCTCAGAACCATCTCCTTGTTTTATAATAGATGTGCGTTTAGGACCTAATAATTACAAAGCCTCTACCTTGATAGATTCAGGAGCCTCAGCTTGTTTCTTAGATGAAGAATTTGCTAGATGTCATAGAATATCATTAATACAAAAAACTAAACCTGTACACGTAGAAGTCATAGATGGTCGTCCGTTGTCTTCTGGAGATGTAACTCACGAAACACTTCCTGTAGATGTAGTAATAAATGGTCATAGTAGTTGCATAATTTTTAATATAATTAGGTCTCCCTCTAATCCAGTAATTTTAGGCTTATCATGGTTAGAAAAGTATAATCCTCGAATAGATTGGATTTCTCGTAAACTTGATTTTCCTCGGAGCATTAGTAACAGTTCTATTAATCAAGTAAAAAACCATGAGTCTAGTATAGTAAAACCCGCACTTATAGGTGCAAAAGCATTTATACACGCAGCAAAAGAAGGATCAACTTTTGCTATTTATGCTGCACCTATTTCTGAAAGCGTAAAGACTTCAAGTGGCATTCCAAGTCAATATCAGGATTATCAAGATGTTTTTGAGAAAAAGAATGCAGATATTCTTCCTGAGCATCGCCCATACGATTGTTCAATCGATCTCAAGGAAGGAACTCAGCCACCATTTGGACCAATTTACAGTTTATCGCAAGATGAGTTGGCTGAACTCAAGACATATATTGACGAGAATTTAGCGAAGAATTTCATATGCCATTCAAAATCTCCAGTAGGAGCTCCAATTTTATTCGTAAAGAAAAAAGATGGATCTTTACGAATGTGTGTTGACTATCGAGGACTCAACAAGATCACAATCAAGAACAGGTATCCATTACCTTTGATATCAGGACTCCTTGACCAGTTAAATCAAGCTAAGATCTATACAAAAATAGATCTAAGAGGAGCATATAATCTAGTACGGATCAAAGAAGGAGATGAATGGAAGACTACGTTTCGAACCAGGTACGGGCATTTTGAATATAATGTCATGCCTTTTGGACTCACGAATGCACCAGCTGCTTTTCAACATCTCATGAATGATGTATTTCGTGAATTCTTAGACAATTTTGTCGTCTGCTACCTAGACGATATCCTGATTTATTCTAAGAATGTTGAAGAACATGAAATACATGTTCGTCAAGTATTACAAAAACTCAGAGATGCAAGATTGTACGCCAAGATGGAAAAGTGTGTATTTCACACTACTCAAGTTGACTTTTTAGGATACATCATTTCAAATGATGGTCTTATGATGGATTCTAAGAAAGTCCAAACAATCATGGATTGGAAGATTCCAAAGACTGTGAGAGATGTCCAATGTTTCTTGGGATTTGCCAATTACTATCGGATCTTCATCAAAGACTTCTCACGAGTTGCAGCTCCACTTACACGCTTGACTAGTAAAGATAAATTCCAATGGAATCAAGAAGTGGAAGTAGCATTTGAAGCCTTGAAGACATCGTTTGTCTCTGCACCAGTCTTATATCGTGTTGATTTTTCTAAGGCATTTTTTATGGAAACAGACGCATCGGATTTTGCCTTGGGTGCAGTTTTATCACAAATGGGAACAGATGACAAACTTCATCCGATAGCTTTTCATTCAAGAAAATTCTCAGCAGCCGAGATCAATTATGAGATCCACGATAAAGAACTTCTTGCAATCGTGGATTCCTTTCAAGAATGGCGTCATTATCTAGAAGGTGCTTCTAGTCCAGTCACTGTGTATACAGATCACAAGAACCTCGAGTATTTCATGTCAGCACGCGTGTTGAATCGTCGTCAAGCTCGTTGGAGTATGTCTTTGTCAAGATTCGACTTCATTATCACTTATCGGCCAGAAAAACAACAAGGTTTGTCCGATGCCCTGTCTAGACGTTCTTATTTTGTACCAAAAGAAGGAGATGCAGCTTTTGAGCAACAAAGAACGGTCCTCTTGAAACCGGAGCAATTTCATCTCCGAGCAGTGAAATCAACATTGACTGTTGATTCAACTTTTCTCAAGCAAATCCAGTCCAGTATGTCCTCAGACCCTCTTGTTCATGATATCGAGAATAATTCTTCCAAGTCTCATGATTCTTCTAAGTTCGAGTTCAAGAATAATCTATTATATTTTGAAGGACGCCTATATGTTCCAGAAGGAAAAGCACGTTTGCGTGTTCTTCAAGCACGTCATGACTTTCCAGCAGCAGGGCACTTTGGATATAATAAGACTCTGGAACTCATATCAAGAGATTTTTGGTGGCCACAAATGTGGAAGTCAGTCAAAGACTTTGTACAATCATGTGATATTTGTTCAAGATCAAAAATTCCTCGACATCGACCTTACAGACTTTTTCAGCCATTACCTATACCAGAACAACCATGGTCTTCTGTTTCTATGGATTTCATCACAGATCTTCCAAACTCAAGATCTTATGATTCTATATTTGTGATAGTAGATCGTTTCACCAAGATGGCACATTTTATGCCATGTACAAAATCTATCACAGGTGAAGAAACAGCTAAGCTTTTCATTGATTATATCTATCGCTATCATAAATTACCTAAAGATATCATATCGGATAGGGGAACTCAATTTGTGTTGAGATTCTGGAGGACTCTTTTCAAGATTTTAAAAGTGGACATAAAGCTATCTTCAGCTTTCCATCTTCAAACCGATGGACAAACAGAGCGCGTAAACCAAGTCTTGGAACAGTATTTAAGGTGTATCATCAACTACCAACAAGATGATTGGACAAACCTTCTGCCATTGGCAGAGTTTGCTTATAATAATACGGTACATTCTTCCACGCAACAAACACCTTTCTTTGCCAATTATGGCTATCATCCACGACTTGATACTTTTGATTTTTCAAAAGTTGATAATCCTGCAGCAGAAGATATGGCAAATCAGTTGTCAGAGTTACATGCAATAATGAAGGCGCAGTTGAAGGAAGCTCAAGAACGACAAAAGATAAATGCAGATGTATATCGTAAAGAGCAACCACAACTCAACGTGGGTGATAAGGTATGGCTACTTCGTCGCAATATCAAGACCACTCGACCTTGTGACAAATTGGACTATCGTAGGCTTGGCCCCTTTTCTGTTTCTGAACAGATCAACCCAGTTGCATATCGGTTACATCTACCGGAGTCAATGAAGATCCATCCTGTATTCCACGTGTCTCTTCTTGAACCATATAAGACAGTGGATATACAAGGAAGAAGACAAATGCCACCGCCTCCTATAGAAGTAGATAATAATGAAGAATTTGAGGTGGAAGAGATATTAGACTCAAGGCGGCGCCGAAATAAGCTGAAATATCTTGTTCATTGGTGCGGATATGATATTAGTGAGCGCACATGGGAGCCATCCAGGAATCTAGCAAATGCATCAGCTAAAGTCAAAGTTTTTCATCAACGACATCCATCAAAACCAATATGAAAACCTCTCTTATAAAAGAGACAAGATTGAGGCAAGATAACATTCAATTTCCTATCCTTGTTTGTAACTTCTTTGCATTTTGTGACGCTAATTAGATGGAGAGCCAACAACGAGCGGATTCAACTCAAGAACCTTCGTTTGCTGACTTACCGGATGAGACATTGCGATTGTCACAACCTTCAAGACGACGCAACCGAAATGAAGACCCTCAAGAACGACATGTTCTTCCTCGAATAGATGGTGAGATACAACGCGTTTGGTATCACGACCTTGGAAGAGATTCTCGATGTTTGGTGATATTATTGGAGATAGGAACGACTCTTGATGGTGTTTCAAATGTATTATTTGAAGGAAGTTATGAAGGCCTCAACAATGATCAAATAACAGGGTGGTCTTCTCGCCCTGGAATGGGACACTATCGATGGCTAAGAGGACCCATCAACTATCTTCGAAGAGAACAAAGATCAGAGTATGTAGCAAATACAATTCGCCGCGTATTAGATTTTCTCAATATATAATCACCGCTCCTCGTGGAACTCGTCCCTAGAAGGGGGGGTAATGTCACGGACATACATATAATTACCTATATGAATAGATAAAAGTATGTAAAAGTAGGTTAATTGTGTAATATCTTCTAGAGAAGCTTCTTAGAAGCTTCATAGACGCTGCTTTGACTTTATAGGAGTCTATAGTTGACTTTTAGGTTAGAAACTTGGTCAACAAGTTAGCCATGTGCCACGCATGTTGGAAGCTTAAAGAACAAGCTAACTACGTGGTCCATCTATAGAAAACTTGCCTTGCAAGCAAAGGCATGTGGCCTAGAAAGTCAACATATATTGGAGGTCTTATAGAACATCGCCACGTGGCTTCTAGTTAGATAGTATATATAGAGGCAAGAGTGAAGCCCTCTTCACTCTTGTCAACTCCTTTCTTGCTTCTAGTCTAGTTTCAAGGGTCTCTAGTTTTCTTGTATTTTGGCAATAGCCATTCCAGTTTCTTTCTTACTATACATATTCCTATTTTGTCCTATTTCTTTTTGAGAAAAGTCTCACTTACTCTTTAGCTTTCATCGAGTTCTTGTCCCTGACATCTTGTGAACAAAGAAGGTAGTTGTAAGATTAAAATTTTGAGATTTTAAGGTTTAGTTTTAATTTAAAGAATATTAATAAAAGTTTTAGATTTAATTATAATTTAGAGAGCATTAATATAAAGTGCCCTAAATTATAAATTTTAAAAAGGTATGTAGTTAATATATAAGAGTGAATAAAAACTATTTTAAAAAATAAATAAAATATGTAATAATTTTATTTTTAAAATATATATTTTATTATTATATGGTGTACATAAATATTTATGAAGCATGAGTTTGAGAGGGCACAATTGGAATCTATAAATACACTTATAAGAGTAGAATCTATCTAAGTTATAAAATACCAAGTTCTTTACAAAATTTTAAAAAAATCAAGTTATGATAAAAGTCTTTGAATTACATCTTATTTGTAAAGAAAAAAAAAATGAATCATTGTAGATGTATGTGGATTATTAAAGGTTTAATAAGATTACCATTAAAAATAGATACTCTCTACCTTTGATATTAAGACTTCTTGATCAATTAAATCAAATCAAGATATAGACAAAAATAGCTTTATGATGGATACATAATTTGGTACAATCAAAAAAAGAGATAAATAGAAGGTTGCATTTTAAACCAGGTATAGAAATTACAAATACAATATCATATCCGTTAGACTTATAAATTCAAAAATTTCTTCTCAACATCTTAAAAATGATGTTTTTTTTAAAGCTTTTGGATGATTTTACTATTTATTATATACACAATATTTTAATCTATTCTAAAAAAAAAAGAAAAGATGAACTTTATATTTGTGGTGTATTATAAAAACTTAGAAATACAAGATTGTATGATAAGATAAAAAATAAAATAAAAAAAAATAAAAAATATATTTTTATACTATTTAAATTAATTTTTTTATAATATATCATTTCAAATAATGGTTTTATAATAGATTCTATAAAAATTTAGACTATCAAAGATTATAAAATTCTAATAGAAATTAGAGATTTTTAATATTTTTTTAAGATTTTTTTAATTACTATCAAATTTTTATCAAGAACTTTTTTGAAGTTACAATTCTACTTACATGTTAGACATATATAAAAAAAACTTAAGTAGGATAAAGAAGCTGAAGGAGCATTTGAAGTTTTGAAGAAAGCTTTTAATTATGCACTAATCATACATTGCATAAACTTTTTTTAAAGCATTTTTTTATAGAAATAAATATATCAGACTTTGCTTTGGTTGCAATATTATCACAAACTGTAGCAAATGAAAAAATTTACCTAATAGCTTTTAATTTAATAAAAGTTTTAATAGCTAAGATTAATAACAAGATCCATAACAAAGACTTGTAGGAATTTTGAATTATCAACAAGTTCATTGAAGCATATCATTATCAAGATTTAAATTCAATATTACTTATTGGTAAAGAAAATAATAAGGTTTGTTAAATGCCCTTATTAAATGTTCTTATCTTGTGCCAAAAGAAGATATAACTAGAGAAATTTTATCTTTTTGAATAATAAAATCAACATTGTCTATTAATTCAATTTTTTAAAATAAAATCTAATTAAGTATATCTTCAAATTTTCTTATTCATGATATTAAGAATAATTTTTTTTGAATCTCATGATATTTCTAAATTTGAATTCAAAAATAATCTTTTTTGCTATGAAAGTTGCTTTATCAAGAACAAGGATTTTAAAAAAATATATAAATAAGTAAAAAATAAATCAAAGAGATGAAAAATTAAAAATAAAAAAATAAATATATTTAATAAGAAGCTAAAATAGCTATTTTTAAAGGTTAAAAAACTAAAAACTCTTGAAACTAGATTAGAAACAAAAACAAAATTGACAAGAGTAAAGAATGCTTCACTCTTGCCTCTATATATACTATTTATCTAACAAGTATGTGATAATATTCTATAGGACGTCCAACACATATCCAATTTATAAGATACATGTCTTAACTTGTAAGATAATCTTTCTATAAGTATGCTACATTGTTAGCTTATACTACAAGCTACCAATATGTATAACATGTGGCTAATTTTTTGGCCAAGTTTTTAACCTACCAATCACCTATAGACATGTATAAAAGTGAAATCGTATCTTAAAGCTTCAAAGAAGCTTCTCCACAAGAAATTGTAAAATTATCCTACTTTTATTTATTTTTTATCATTCATATTATTAAGATAATTATACATATATCCGTGACATGCTTATATATTTAAGAATGTGAAGAATGATTAGAAGTTCTTTAAGCTTACCATAGCTTTTCAATTACAAGATAATTTGAATATAATAAGACCTTAAAATTAATCTCAAGAGATTTTAAATAGTTTTAGATATAAAAAATTATTAAAAACTTTATACAATCATGTGATAATTATTTAAAATAAAAAATTCCTAGCCATTAGCCTTATTGACTTTTCTAACTATTAATTATTCTAAAAAAACCATGGTCTTTTGTTTCTATAGATTTTATCACAAATCTTTTAATTTCAAGTTTATTTAGCTTTATATTTGTGCTAATAGATTTTTTTACTAAAATAGCATATTTTATATTATATACAAAATCTATCATATGTAAAGAAATAACTAAATTTTTCTTTGAAAATATTTATTACTATCATAGATTGCTAAAGAATATTATACTTGATAGAAAGATCCAATTTCTTTTTAAGATATTAAAAGTAGATATAAAATTAATGAATTAAAAAAATAAATAAATCAAGTAATAGAATATTATCTAAGATATAACACCAATTACCATCAAGATGATTGCACAACTCTTTTGATGCTAGTAGAATTTGCATACAATACTATAGTATATTTAATTATTCAAAAATCACTTCTCTATACAAATTATAGCAATTATTTACGATTTGATACTTTTGACTTTTCAAAAGCTATTAATCTTGAAAAAAAAAATTGAAAAAATATTTATTATAATTACATATAATAATAAAGGCATAATTAAAAGATGCTTAATAACAGCAAAAGATCAATGCAATTTTTTATTGCAAAGAATAACATGTCATAGACATTCATATTTATCTCAATAATTATCTAGATAATATAAGAATATAAAAGGAATAAAATTAAATAAACTTGACAATATATTGTAGAGAAGCTTCATAGTTGTAGCTTTACCTTTATATGTATCTACAAGTAATTTGTAGGTTAAAAACTAGGCTAACAAGTTAGACACATGTTGTACATATTGGTCACTTATAATACAATTTGGACATGTGGTGCATAAATAGGAAGCTTATTATGCAAATTAGATACATATTTTGTTAGTAATACATGTGTCAGAGGTCCTATAGACCGTTACTATATGTTTCATAGTTAGATAGTATATATAGAGACAAAAGTGGAATCATCTTTACTCTTGTAAATACCTTTCTTACTTGTAGTTTAGTTTTAAGATTTTTTTAGTTTTTGTAGCCTTTAGCATTAGCCATTTTAATTTTTTCTTGAATATATATACTTTCTTATTTCTAATTTTTTATCTTTCTTTGATATACATCTGACTTATTTTTGCATCTTTTTTAAGTTCTTATTTTTGACACAACATCAATTCTAAGTTGGAAATAAAATATAATTATATCATTTTAATATAAAGATTAGCTAATTTTATGATAAATTAGATTATTATAGACAAAGATCATTTTTTTATTTATAAAAAAAATAATCATATTGCATATAAATCATATTTACAAAAATCTATGAAGATTCTATTGAAGAAAGAAAAGTTATAAGCTTCAATACTTAACATCAATAAGTTTGCATCCAAAAGAAGTATATAGTAAGATGATTCTTACTTCCGAAATTCTTTACTTAAGATTAAAGTCTTCATCTACAATCACATTCATCCTTTTTTCTTACATCCAACTAAATCCTAGATTCTTCTTAACCTAGCTGCTACCTAAAACCATAGCTGCTACTATAGTAACTTATTTTTATCCTTTCTTATCTTTTGAATATGAGTAACTTACTATGGTTTAACTCTTTATGGAGGTACCTATGCAAGATCTTGTTGATCTTTAATACTCCCACTTTGCTAATTGTCAAAAGACTTTTAAATTTAATGCCTCTATAAACTTGTTTTGTCTATCTTTAATCAATGTTTTTGTAAGCACATCAACAAGCATATCTTTTATAGTATAATACTTCATATTTATTATTTCAATTTTTTTAATTTCTTCAATTTTTTATGGTATGAAATGATGTTGAATATTAATGTATTTGGTTCTTGAATGGTACTTTAGATTCTTGGCAAATGCAAGATATCCTTGATTGTCACATATTATTGGAGCTACTTTCAATTCTACTAGTCCAATATCTTCTAAAAGTTGTCTTATCCAACATGCTTCTATTGTATAATGACTTATTGCTACATACTCAGCCTCTATAGTTGATCTCACAATGATAGGTTATATCTTACAATTCCATAAAATAGCTTCCACTCCAATAAAGAATACATATTCCATTATCAATCTTCTATCATTTGCATTTCCAATCCAATCTTCATCACAATAACCTTGCAAATCATTGTTTTTACTACTAAAATATAATTTGAACTTTTATACCTTTTAAGTACCTTAATATCATCTTTACCATTGTCCAATGCAAAGGTCTTACATTAGACATGTGTTGGCTCAAAACACTCATACTAAATATAAGATCCACTCTTATAGCCACCATTGCATATATAAGTGAAGTTATTGCTGCTTTGTATGGAATACTTTGCATCTCACCTCCAATTTATGCATATTCTTCATCCATGAACTTCATCAATTTGAAATTGGCCTCTAAAGGCATTCTAATGGCCTTGCATTCTTGTATATTGAATTGTTTCAATTCTTCTTGAATGTACTTCCTTTAGTTCATTGTAATGGTCTTGTTACCACAATCTCTCACAAATCCTACTCTTAAGTAATAGTCGAGCTTTCTCAAATTACTCATCTCATATGCTTTTTTTTTAATATGGCCTTCATTCAATCCATCTTTTCCATATTATTAGCTAAGTATCAAGGATAAGAACTCGATAAAAAATCAATTCAGACAAGTGAGCCTTCACTCAAAGAAAGGTAACAAAATATAAATAAATACGTATGTATGTTGAAAGAGAAACTAGAATGACTATTGCCAAAAGACAAGAAAACTAGAGATCCTTGAAACTAGACTGGAAGCAAGAAAGGAGTTGACAAGAGTGAAGAAGGCTTCACTCTTACCTCTATATATACTTATCTAAGTAAGGACTACGTGGCGACGTTCTATAGCACCTCCAATATATGTTGACTTTGTAGGACACATGCCTTGATTTACAAGGCAAGTTTTTCTACGTGTAGACTACATAGTTAGCTTGATCTTCAAGCTATCAACATGTGTGGCACATGGCCAACTTGTTGACCACGTTTCTAATCCAAAAAGTCAATTAAAGACACCTATAAAGTCAAAGCAGTGTCTATGAAGCTTCTAGAAAGCTTCTATATAATACTATAGAATTAACTTACTTTTACCTACTTTTACTTACTTCTTCTTATTTGTATATGTAATTACTAGCTTACATGAGTATATCCGTGACATTACCCTCCCCTTCTAGGAACGAGTTCCACGAGGAGCGGTCATCATATATTGAGGAAATCTATGATGCGACAAATTGTATTCACCACATACTGTGATCTTTGTTCTCTTCGAAGATGATTGATAGGGCCTCTCAACAATCAGTAGTGTCCCATACTAAGGTGGGAAGACCACTCAGTTATTTGATCATTGTTGAGGCCTTCATAACTTCCTTCGAATAGAATATTTGGAATACTATCAGAGTTGTTCCTACCTCTAGTAAAATCACCAAACATCGAGAGTCCCTTCCCAAATCGTGATACCAAACGCGTTATATCTCGCCATCTATTCGTAGAAGAATATGTCCTTCTTGAAGATCTTCATCTCGATTACATCGTCTTGAAGGTTGTGACAATCGTAATGTCTCATCCGACAAGTCAGCAAATGAAGGCTCTTGAGTTGAATCCACTAGTTGTTGGTTTTCCATCTCCTAAACGTCACAACTACAAAGAAGCTACGAACAAGGATTGAAAGTAGAATGTTATCTTGCCTAGATGTTGTTTCCTTTATAAAGAAGGTTTTCATCTTAATTTTGATGGATGTCATCGATGAAAAGCCTCCATCACCTTTGCTGCATTTATAAGATTCTTTATTGGCTCCCATGTGCGTTCACTAATACCATATCCATGCCAATGGACAAGATATTCCAATTTATTTTGGCACTGCCTTGAATCTAAGACTTCTTCTACTTCAAACTCTTCATTATTGTCTACTTCTATAGGAAGAGATGGAGATTGTCATCTTCTTGATATATCGACTATCTTGTATGGTTCAAGAAGAGATACATGGAATACTGGATGGATTTTTATTGACTCCGATAGATGTAAACGATATGCAACTGGATTGATTTGTGTAGAAATAGAAAATGGTCCCAGCCTTCGATAGTCCAACTTGTCACAAGGACGAGTGGTCTTGATATTGCGACAAAGTAGCCATACCTTATCACCTAAGACGAATGATGGTTGTTCCTTTCGATAGACATCCGCATTGGCCTTTTGTTGTTCTTGAGCCTCTTTTAACTACGCCTTCATCGTTGCATGTAGCTCTGATAAATGAATTGCCAAATCTTTCTCAGCAGGATTATCAACTTTTGAAAAGTCAAAAGTATCAAGTCATGGATGATAACCATAATTAGCAAAGAAAGGTGTTTATTTTGAAGAAGAATTCACCATGTTATTGTAAGCAAACTCTGCCAATGGCAAAAGAGTTGTCCAATCATCTTGTTGGTAGTTAATGGTACATCTTAAATATTGCTCCAAAACTTGATTAACACGCTCCGTTTGTCGATCAGTTTGAGGATGGAATACCGAAGATAGTTTTATATCCACTTTTAGAATCTTAAAAAGAGTCCACCAAAATCTTAATACAAATTGAGTTCCCCTATGTGATATAATATCCTTGGATAATCCATAATAGCGATAGATATTGTCAAGAAAGAGCTTAGTTGTTTCTTCACCTGTGATAGATTTTGTACATGGTACAAAATGTGCCATCTTGGTAAAACAATCTACTATCACGAATATAGAATCATAAGAACTTGAGATTGGGAGATCTATGATGAAGTCCATAGAAACAAAAGCCATGGTTGTTTTGGAATGGGTAATGGCTGAAGAAGTCCAAAAGGTCGATGACGAGGAGTTTTTGATCTTGAGCAAACATCACATGATTGTACAAAATCTTTGACTGCCTTCTACATTTGAGGCCACCAAAAATCCCTAGATATGAGCTCCAAAGTCTTATTATATCCAAAATGTCCTACTGCTGGGAAGTCGTGACGACCTTGAAGAATACGTAAACGTGCTTCTCCTTCTCGAACATATAGGTGGCCTTCGAAATAGAGTAGGTTGTTCTTGAATTCAAATTTAGAGGAATCATGAGATTTAGAAGAATTATTCTTGATATCATGAACAAGAGGGTCTGAAGACATACTTAACTGGACTTGCTTAAGAAAAGTTAAATCAACATTCAATGTTGATTTTATTGCTCAAAGATGAAATTGCTCTGGCTTCAAGAGAACCATTCTTTGTTGCTCAAAAGGTACATGTCCTTCTTTTGGTGCAAGATAAGAACGTCTAGATAAGGCATCGGACAAACCTTGTTGTTTTTCTGGTCGATAAGTGATGATGAACTTGAATCTTGATAAAGACATGCTCCAACGACCTTGACGACAATTTAATATGCGTGCTGACATAAAATAATCAAGGTTCTTGTGATCCGTATACATGGTGACTGGACTGGAAGCGCCTTCTAGATAATGATGCCATTCTTGAAAAGAATCCACAATTGCAAGAAGTTCTTTGACGTGGATCTCATAATTGATTTCTGCTGTTGAGAATTTTCTTGAATGAAATGCTACTGGATGAAGTTTGTCATCTGTTCCCATTTGTGATAAAATTGCACCTAGAGAAAAGTCTGATGCATCTATTTCCATAAAGAATGCTTTGGAAAAATCAACATGATATAAGATTGGTGCAGAAACAAACGCTGTCTTTAAAGATTCAAAAGCAACTTCAGCTTCTTGATTCCATTGGAGTTTGTCTTTACAAGTCAAATGTGTAAGTGGAGCTGCAACTCGAGAGAAGTCTTTGATGAAGATCCGATAGTAGTTGGTAAATCCCAAAAAACATTGGACATCTCTTACCGTTTTTGGGATCTTCCAATCTATAATAGTTTAAATTTTTTTAGGATCGATCATAAGTCCATCATTTGAAATGATGTAACCTAAGAAATCGACTTGAGTAGTGTGAAATACACACTTTTCTATCTTGGCATAGAGTCCTGCATCTCTTAATTTTTGTAACACATGATGAACATGAAGTTCATGTTCTTCTGGATTCTTAGAATAGATCAAGATGTCGTCTAGATAACATACCACAAAATCATCCAAAAACTCTCGAAAAACATCATTCATTAGATGTTGAAAAACTGCTGGTGCATTTGTAAGTCCAAAAGGCATGACGTTGTATTCAAAATGTCCATACCTAGTTCGAAACGTAGTCTTCCATTCATCTCCTTCTTTGATGCGTACTAGATTGTATGCTCCCCGAAGATCTATTTTTGTATAGATCTTAGCTTGATTGAGCTGATCAAGAAGTCCAGATATTAAAGGTAGTGGATACCTGTTTTTGATGGTAATCTTGTTGAGTCCTCGATAATCAACACACATCCGCAATGATCCATCTTTTTTCTTCACAAATAGAATTGGAGCTCCTGTTGGAGATTTAGAATGGCATATGAAATTCTTGGCTAGATTTTCTTCAATATACTCCTTGAGTTCAGTCAATTCATTTTGTGATAAATTATAGATTGGTCCGAATGGCGGTTGTGCTCCTTCTTGAAGGTCAATTGAGCAATCATAGGGACGATGTTCCGAGAGTGTATTCACATTCTTTTTTTCGAATACATCTTGAAATTCTTGATATTGGCTTGGAATGCCACTTCAAGTCTTTTCACCAATAGAAACATGTGTGGCATAAATAATATATGGTGATTCTTTTATAGCAGCATGCAAAAAAGCTTTTGCACCTATAAATACAAGTTTAATTGAACTAGACTTATGACTCTCTACTTGATTAACTACACTGTTAGTTATACTTTTAGAGAAAGTAAGAGTTCGGGAAATCCAATCTATTTGAGGGTTGTATTTTTTTAACCACGATAAATCTAAAATGACTGGATTAGAGGGAGATCTAATGATATTAAATACTACAAAACTATTATGACCATTAATTATTACTTCTATAAGAAGGATTTCGTGAGTAATATCTCCAGAAGATAATGGACGACCATCTATGACTTCTATATGAACAGGTTTTGTTTTCTTTATTAAAGATATGTTATGTCTTTTAGTAAATTTTTCATCTAAAAAATATGCTGAGGCTCCTGAATCTAACAAGGCAGAGACTTTGTAATGTTTAGGTCCTAAAATAACATTTAATGTAAAACAAAGAGAGGGCTCTGAGAAGAGAATAGGACCTTTACTAGATGTTGTGCAAGGTTCCAGCCACACGGTCCTTATTATGGTTGGATAAATTCGTTTTCTGACATATTTTCTTCTTTCACAGCCATACTCCTCATTTTGTGATTGCTTCGTTTCTTTGAAGAATGTTGAGCAGTGAGCTTTGATTCTCCATAATATAAATATAATCCTTCTTGACGACGACGAGTCTTTTCTTGCTCAGTAAGAGGTTTGAAACGTACTGTATCAATTTGCATATCCTCTACTTCCGAATGTATGTATTGAAGAGGTGTTGGTATTGGCATTGAATTATAGTAACGTTGAGGTCGGTTCTGAGATCAAAATTTCAAAAGGTGATTGTCGCACTTCACAGCAAAGTCAATTGCTTGACTCAATGTTTGAGGATGAGGTAAGTTGAGCATTAATATTTTTACCGCATATTATAATCCGTAGAGAAATTGGCTAATAAGTGCAGCATCATCCCACTTGATATCAGTTACAAGTTATCAAAATTGTGAAACGTACAACGTTACTGATCGATTACCTTGTTATAAAATACAGATCTTATTGGTTGCAATATGAATTGCATCATGTTCTCCATACATGGATCGAAACTCCGCTAGAAAAACCTCTAGATTATTTAATATTGGATCTCGTCATTCAAGAAAAGATGAAAACCATGATAGTGCTAAACCTAAAAGAAGCATACCAATGAATCTAACTTACAATCTTGGAGTTGGATAGCTTTGGAGTTGAAGTTCAATTACAAATTATACTTGATTGATAAATCCTCGAAACTTGGATCTAGTGCCATCAAACTTCTCGAGTAGGGCAATTCTTGGTTCTCTAATATTTGAAGGACGTTCCACCACAGGAGAAAGGACATGATTTGGTACAGATGTTGAAGCAGCTCCAACCATTTCTATATCTTCACTTCCTGCCAATCTTGTTGCTCCTTGTGGTGGTAAATTGAGTTGATGTATCACAAGCATTAACTCCTTCAATTGCTCTTGCATTTGTACCATTGCACTCTTCATTTCAACAAGTTCTGCCATAATAATACTTAGAAAAGAGAAGATGTCTAATATCGCTCAAGACAAATAGAAGAGAGGACTTGAGAACAAAGAAAATACTAAGAATAATATCAGTTTAAAAGAGGGTAATCCGCAACTTCTAATATGCTTATATCTTATCAAGAAAAAGGGGTAATCCACTCTTAATCAAGATTAGACAAAGCTCTGATATTGTAGGTGTACTCTTGTCAATCTGTCAAGGACAAGAACTCGATGAAAAATCAATTCAGATAAGTGAGCCTTCACTCAAAGAAAGGTAAAAAAATATAAATAAATAAGTATGTATATTGAAAGAGAAACTAGAATGGCTATTGCCAAAAGACAAGAAAACTAGAGACCCTTGAAACTAGACTGGAAGCAAGAAAGGAGTTGACAAGAGTGAAGAAGGCTTCACTCTTGTCTCTATATATACTTATCTAACTAGGGGCTACATGGCAACGTTCTATAGGACCTCCAATATGTGTTGACTTTGTAGGACACATGCCTTGATTTACAAGGCAAGTTTTTCTACGTGTAGGCCACTTAGTTAGGTTGATCTTCAAGCTAACAACATGTGTGGCACATGGCCAACTTGTTGACCACGTTTCTAATCCAAAAAGTCAATTAAAGATACCTATGAAGTCAAAGCAATGTCTATGAAGCTTCTAGGAAGCTTCCATATTAAATACTATAGAATTCACTTATTTTTATCTACTTTTACTTATTTCTACATATTTGTATATGTAATTACTAGCTTACATGAGTACGTCTGTGACACTAAGATGATCAAATCATCAACATAGAAGATTACAATCAGTTAGAACTCTTGAGATTGCATCACATATAATAAATGATTAGCTTCTTTTCATACAAATTTCTTATTGGTAAAAAAATGTATCAATACATTATCATGATGTAACACAACTAATAATTAAAAGACAAAGAAAAAAAATTATATATTAAAAGATCTTATTATAAAATATTATAGCAAATATCTTAAAAAATAGATAATAGTCAAAGTAATAATAAAACTAAAGGATATTATTATTAACTTTTTTTCAAAGTAGGCTTCTATTTATTTTGTAGAGCCATAAATAAGATAAATCAAAGTAGATTAAAAAATAAAGTGATATAGGCATGTGTGGGAGAAAATTGAGAGTAGATTTTAGAAAAAATTATTTCAAGAAGCGAAGAATTAATACCCGGAGAGGGCCGGTTATTAACCTTGGACAAAATCAGACCTTGAGGAACAAAACCATATACCTATGGTGATTTTGAGATTCTTTAGAAGTTCAAAGAACAAAGTTTGAGAGCAGACTTGATAAGGTTTCTATTTACATTGGTTTTGTATGATTTGGATTTGCAATGATTTTGTAAGAACTTTACAAATTCAAGGTTGTTTTAGATGACTTAGATTTTTACAAAATAAAATAGGATCGATATTTTGAGTAATTTTGGAAGTTTTATTATAGATCCATAAGTACAATTTTGTAGACTAGTGGATATAGTTGTGCTTAATGTGTATTTTAAATTTAAAGTCAATCAAATAGTTAAATCAAAGTATATAAAAGTATTTGTAGATTGAGATCTCAAAAATTGGAGTTTGAGTATCAATGAATATTTTTAAGATCTTTAGTGATTTATTAATTGGATTAAAGTAAAAGTTTTGTATTTAAAAACTAGACTTAATTTTTAATAATTTAAATAAATTTTGGGAGAAAATAAATGGTTAAAATAATAGATATTGGCACTAGAAGTTCAACATTTAGATTGGAATAGGAAGCCGGCCAATACCCGAGTAGTTTTTAGGATTTTTCTTCCATTTGGTAAATGTGATTATTTTTAAGTTTTTTGCATTTGTTTTTAATTAAGAAGTTGAAAGATATATAAATTTTTAAGTAAAATCAAGTCTTTAAATAATAGGTATTGGGATTCTAATTTACCTTAGGATTTGTATAGGATTTGATTTAGGATTTAGGATTTGTCTAGGAATTAATTTAAGGTTTAGAATTTGTCTAGTATTTGATTTAAAATTTAAGATTTATCTAAGGTTTAATTTAAATTTTAGGATTTATTTAGAGTTTTATTTGGGATTTAGGATTTATAGAGGGTTTGATTTAGAATTAGGATTTGATCTAGGATTTAGTTGAGGACCATTAGGATTTCAATTAGGATTAGAGTAGGATTTGGTTAAAATTTATTTAAGATTTATTTAAGATTTTTCTAATATTTCTTTAAGATTTTTTTTTGAATTTGATTAAATCTTCATTAGTATTATTAAGGTTTAATTAGAATTTATTTAGAATTCTATTGAATTTTTTAGGATCTTATTGTTACAATTTTTCTTCTACCTTCCACAGCCAAGTGCTTGGTGCATTTTCAAGCAAAACTTCATGTAATACAACAATATTGGTACCATACTCTTGGTGATTGTTTTAATCCATAAAAGGATTTTTTCAACTTGCATACAAGATATTTTTTGCTTTGTTGTACAAATCCTTGAGGTTGATCCATATAAATATCTTCTTACATATAAAGAGGTAAGAGTGAGGTCTCACTACTCTGCTTAATTGTTTTCTTGCTAATAGTCTAATTTCAAGACTTTTTAGTTTCTAGTCTTTGGCAATAATTATTCAAATTTCTTCTTAAATATACATATTTTTTATTTTTTATTTTTAAAAATGTCTCACTTATTTATTATACATTATACATACAACTTAAAGTAATAAATTCAAAGGATTATTTATCATTGGAGTTGCTAATAAATATTAGCAAAAACAATACAATACACTACATAAGAACATCTATCAAATCTTTAATATTATTAATACAATCATGACATCAATGTCAATTAAATTAATTATGATAGTAAATTCACATCGAATATGCTTTGATTATAATTAAAAATAAGATAGTACATAATTTTAAATTAAATAAGAATCTAATAATAATAAGATATATTGGTACTTATTAAAGAATTCTTTATTTAAACTACACAAGGATAAAAATTTAAATATTATAAAAACAAATAATCTTTTTATTTTTATTAAATTTTAAAATCTCACTTTAAAAACTTATTAATTCAAATATATATATATATATATATATATATATGAAAGACTAACGGTCTATTATATTCTTATAGTTATTTTTTTTTTTTTTTTTGTATCAATTTTTTTATATATTATATTTATAAACCACAAAAGTAATGAAATCACAATTTCTATCATTATCTTATAATAAAATTAACTTATTGATGATCTATAAAACTTTATTGATGAATTATTATGATTTTTAATATCAAGACTTACTTATCAAGAAAACACAACATTCTATTAATCTTTACAATTTACAAAGAAAATTTTAAATCTTATGATAAATAGATTCTTTACAAAAAGAAATTTATAATTGCAAGAAAGTCTTTTGTAATAATGGCATAGATACATGTATTTAAACTTGTAAGACAACAAAAATTATTAGCACCAAGATTTAAAAAATAAATAATGATGAGATATCAAAAGTAGTATCTAATGCATTCTATTTATCTATGATAAAAGAAGGTAGACTCTAAATACAATAATATTGATAAAGTAAATAAATATATGGAAAGCATCATATTATTGCTCACAATAAAATTATAATCTAATAATATCTATTTGACATGTATAATAGAAGTAATGAATATAGTACCAAAAACATTAGATGTGTATATAATTCTAATCAAAGTATTAATATAGATGAATTTCAATGTCTTTTTTTTCTATTGCGTGAATCACTATATATGTAAATTATATTAATTATTTTAAATAATAATTACAACCATTGAATAGTTTTTCCATGATCTTGAATGATTGTTAGAATTTTAGAAATTAATGATGAAAAAAGCATATGGCATTTTTTAAAAATGAACTCACATTAATATCTTAGATTGTAATCTTTTAATTTTTTTTCAATATCATGTCAAACATCATATTCTTTAATATTGAAAAATAAAATAATAACTTTAAAATATTCAAAATATATTATTATATTTATAGCATTTAGTTTAGATATGATTTTTATTATTAGAATAGTTTAAGCATTATAATAAAAAGATTATATTTAAAAAAAAATATTAAGCAAAGCCTATATTAATTTTATTTTGGTATGTTATCTAAACTATAATCAAAAAAATTAATGCTCTTATATTATGAAAAATATGTATATTTATTATTTCCTACATAAAACATCTTGTAAATAATGTAGAGACATTTATTAATAATTTTATACTTTAAATTATTGTTAGAAATATTTTACATATTCAATTATAAGTAATTTATATTTACATATCTATTAAATATTAAGAAAGACGCCAACTATAGAGGATTGGTCATGTGTTATCACAAAGTCCAATTTAGATTTTAGCTTATAACAACAAAAAAATATAAAGATTTGTTTAAAATCTAATGATAATTTGAAGATTTTTTTAATAGATAGCAAGAATTTGAGATTTTTATAAAATAAAAAAATACATGGGATTTTGTTCTAGCTATATTATATAATTAAATGTAAATTCTTGTATTTTATTTAGAAATAATATTCTTGGATTTTAAATTTGCAAAGGTATAATATTGTCAAACCAAATTCTATTTGACAATCAATTTTTAAATTTTTTTTAATAAAATAATTCAAGCAATGCTTAAATAATGAAACATTTAGAAATAAAAGAAAATAATAAAAATTATAATTTGTTGGAAGAAACATAGAGATAGGTGCACACAAGAATTATCTATAGCAATCAACAAAGACATCTTTGATTATATATTTAATCTCTCTAAAATAATCAAAATATTTTTATTAGCAAGCAAGCCAAAAATAAAAACATCTCATAATCTTTTTATTCTTTTTTGTACAAACAAAATAATAAAATGATCACAAGATAGTTTTGATTTAGATAAACATTGTAGCAAATATATATATATAATTTTACAAGATTAACCTACTATAACTATATTAGAATTGTCATTCATCTTTTTAAGGATATTTAATACATAGTCATTGAATAATAATTGTCAATGCAAATGAACTATTTTAAAAACTTGTATATTACAAATAATTAAATAAAAAAACTAATATGACATTAAAGTAAAAAAAATTATATTACCTAAACCAAAATGCAACACCATACAATACACATTTTAAAGATATATATATGTATATCTCAACACACTTAGAACCTTATACCCTAAAATTACAACTTAGTTATTCATAAAAAATATAGAAATGCATTATAAAATGTGTGTGTTGAAAAAAAATTATATTAATATTTACTTTAAATATGTAATATATTGCACATAAATACTTTTAAGTATTCTAAAACATATGACAAATACCAACAAAGTTTTAGTATATCAAGTAGTAATCATGAGCAATTTTTTATTTTTATAGCATTCATATCAAAATCGAAAAGAAAAAATTTATTATTTTTTATTAATTTTTTTAATAAATTAACAATATTTAAAGAAGATAATAATAAGAAATTAATGTAAAAAATATTCTAAAAAATGCAATATATTTCATTCATTAAAAATAAAAATTTCTTGAATGAAAATATCAATGCCAACAAGTACTGAAACCACGTCATAATAATAATGTCATGTTGAAATAGATTGTAGTAAATGAAAGTTATGTTTGAGTGTGACTGGTTCCATAAAACTTTAAAGAGAAGTCACAGAAGCGAAACAGAATCATCATCATCAGCAGCACCATCATGCATGCATGCATGCAGAGTCAACCATCATGTTGTAGCAGTTCCATTGGAGGAGGAGAGATTCGGTATATACCCTGTTAATATCTCCCGGGTATCAGAAGGCAGTTGATGTTGGGGAAGGTGTACGCTGGGACGGCAAGAGGCATCCAGAAGGTACCAAATGGCAAGGCGAGGCTGGAAGATCTGCGAGGCTGCTGCATCAGCAGGGAAAATGTTTTTTTTTTCCTGTCCATGAAAGATCCAGCGTCGGACCAATTTACAGTTCACTGCTCTGCTCTCTCTCTCTCTCTCCGGAGCTTCATCTCCTTCCGCTTTTCAAAGGCGCAGCCTCACAACAGGTTTGTTCACTATTCTTTGCATTGACTGCGAGGGGTGGCGCTCCTCATCGTGTCGCATTGCCTCACCTGGTGGCACAAGCCGAGTTCATAGATACCATGGACCCAGGCCAAAGCATTGCCATTGTGATCCCTCTACATTGCTTTTAATTCTTTTGACGTTTTCCTGCTCTTGAGTCGTTAACGATTTGACCGATTGATTGCTCTGCTTCTCGAGGTGTCGGCAACGGGGCCGCATTGTGGTTATTAGAAGTCTAGGAGGGCGGTTACTGTGAGATTAGGTTGGTAGTAAGGGGATCCAGGCAATAGGGTCACGGGTTACCTGCATTCCCATCCCCTCTTCCTGGATTAGTATTTCGATTCCTGTGCGTGAGTGCGTAGTTTTTCTGCGGCGTTGCATTGGAGCACAGCTTCAGGGGAGGCAGTAGTTTAGAAGGGATTACGACTGAGGAATCCCTGGGAGTGACGAGGGGCTTAGTGACGGGTGGTAGAGTATGAGGGACGACGACGAGGAAGAGGAGCTTTTGCAGCGGGCATTGGCGGAGCAAGCAGCCAGGGAAGTGAGCTACCAGAGGCCACCAAATCAGCCGCCTCCAAATGTGTCGGTAGCGGCATCAGGTCCGTCTCAACACAAGCCTCGACGCGGTATAAAACACATTTCTCTCTCGCCAACTGGCAGAGGACCGCCAAGAAGGGAGGCTCCGCAGACAGAAGTGAACGGTGGCCCACCGAGGAGGAGGTCCTCTAGTGCTAATGGAGTTCAGGTTGCTGCCCCCCCAAGGAGAGTAGCACCTGCTAAGACTTCAACGATTGAGCACGATGATGAGTCGGATGTGGAGCTTCTGAGTTTATCCTCGGATGATGATGATGATGATGATGAGTCGCAGGGACGTCGCGCGATCGTGTCAAGCAATAAGCCATTGAAGTCTCAGGGCGCAGCAGTGGACGAGGATGACGATCTGTGGAATGAGAACGATGAAGATCCTTCGACTTGGAGTGGAGTTGATCAAGCAGAGGTCAATGTCGTCTACCTTCATCTTAAGTCTAATAGACTTGTTATTACGTTCCTGTCTTGCACTAGGCGCTTGAAATGTATATCGAGATCTCCGAAAATTTTATGAGAGTTTTGCGAACGAGCTCCTTCTGATTGAAAGGGAAGAGATATATTTACTTCATTGTTCCCCACATCTCGCTATAATCGGCTTCAACCTGTAGGCATTTAGTTTATTGCGCATTGAATTGAAGGATAAAGATATTCATGTCTGAATTCTGTAACTTTTCAACTCTCGTTTCACAGAATTAGGAAAAATGCTCGCACTTGAAGTTCTTTTTTAGTGATTAATTTTATAACAAAAAAAATTGAAGATTTCTAGTTAATTTGCAAAATTTGACTTCATACATGATTAACGTAGAAGTCATTGCGTTTGTTTTAAGAATATATCAAAATTTTGTGATTACCTGACATCCAGATTTTCCATCCATTTAGGAATATCGAAAATGTCCCAGCAAGTTTTAAAGAAATTGATACCATTTCTTGACGTGTAAAATTGCAGCTGGCAAGAAGGGTGCGGGAAATGCGGGAAACCCGAACAGCACCAACCTCTCATGCGCCAGGAATCCGCTTGCGCAAGTCAACCAATATCGTGGATGTTATCCCGAGAGCAGAGGACTATGTTGATCCCTTGGGGCTTGGGTATGTGCATCACACACACTTAAGTATTGGTTTTTTATATACCGATGTGAATGACGCCCTTTATTTCGACGAGCTTTGTATGGTCAAGTGATCATAATTTTTAGAGTAGCTCTTCGAGCATTAAGTCATTCTGTCGCAAGTTAGGTTGTTGCTCCATTTTCAGCTTTAAGGTAGTATCCCTCATTGCGAATGGATCCTGAAAGTCCTGTATCTAACCCCCTATTTCTGCAGTCTTATAGATATCAGAAGTTTGACACTAATTCCTAAAGACAAGCTTGGCGATCACCCTTCTTCGACAGACAAAGGGAGCGATGGAGGACGAGGTTTCCTGAAAGGCAAGAAGGCTGATATGAAGGTACCTACACGAGACACAACTGAAGTAGATCCTGATCAGCCTGAACTTCCAGTTGTGAAAGATCATGCTACAAGAGGTGCGTTGTTATTCACCATCTTTTTTTCTGGACTGTTGACTCCTGAGTTTCATTCCAACTGTCTATGATTTACAAATCATTTAGACTTCTCTTTTGCATAGCCTTCTGTGATATTTGGTTCTTAATGCAAGAATGCATCTCACTAGTTTCCGCTGGTCTCATCACAATACATCTCTGCATCTGTGAACACACCAAGATTACACCATTGTATAGGTCTGGATGAGCTCTGGATTACAGGAGTATACGCCCTGATTAGACTCTTCTTATAAGACTTCATGGTTGAGTTTTTGCCCTGTGTAGAGAAAATAATTTATCATTCGGAGAAGTTTGATCCAAGGTTCTTCCTCGCTCGTATACATCAGAATACCAGTGCGCATGATCTCGAGGATGCTGGTGATGCTTTGCGGCGTGGTTTGCAAAGTCGCAAAGAGCAACTGAAGAAGTTGGTGAAAGAGAATTTTGACTGTTTCATCTCCTGCAAGAACACCATTGACGGTAATGACTCCATCTTCTGATTTAGGTGTGTATGCTGTTGCTTGATTACGAGCATCAGCAAACACGATACTTGCTGCGGCTCCCACCCAAATGAGCCCGTCGTCATGTTCTAGCTCCTAAAAATCCTTCGCTAATCTGAGTTTGCTTTTCCACCTTTAAGATCTAGCCAGTATTTTAAAATACTTGGTTGAGGTGATCATGGCACTGAGGTTCTGAAGTTGGCATGGGGTATACGTTTCTTGTCTATCTTTTATAAGACTTTAGTGTACGCCTGGCATCTCATGCTCGTTTCCTCAATTTTTGCAGATATACATTTAAAACTTCAACAAATAGAATCTCCCAAAGAGGGCACTGGAACTGTGCATCTTAACAATGCCATTGGGGAAGTCGATGTTTTTGCCAAGCGAGCATTCGCACCTCTCCTCGAACGACAGGTCCACACATGCTTCTCATTTTATATCGAATCATCTTATTTTCCAAATTACATTTTCTTCCCCAATTTCAATCTCGTGGAAGTCCAGGATCAGTTTGTGCTTGTTAGACTAGCCTGAACTCGCCCATGGCTATCCTCTCATCCTGTTCAGTCTATTGTCATAAGATTCTCAATTGAATACTGTGAACGGTGGCGTAGTTATGATGTTAATTCAAACTCTACAGTAATCGAATTTCCTGGACATTGTTGTAGGCTCAAGTGGAGCGTATAAGATCTGTTCAAGGAATGCTCCAGCGATTCAGAACCCTCTTCAACTTGCCTAGCATGATTCGCGCAAGTATTAGCAAGGGTGAATACGACCTTGCAGTTCGGGAGTACAAAAAAGCCAAAACACTTGTGTTGTACTCACATGTACGCTATTGCAGCTCTTATTTCTATTTTCCCAGAGCTTGCTCATGTCTACAAGCGTGGTCAAGGGCATTTTCTGCACAATTGATATCAGCCACAATTATACCATGTGTCTGAGGTTTCTGCAGGTTGCCATTTTGAGCAGGGTGCTGCAAGAGGTAGATAAGATTGTTCAGGAATTCAAAGAGATGCTTTACAAGAAGATGGAGGATCCTCATCTCGAGATGTCTCAGGTGAGAGCTTGCGTGATTGTGCTGCCACTATTCCTGGTGAGTCTATCATTTACTTCACGCAGGTATTGTTGCTATTGGAGTCGCTGCCTTGCTGGAGTGCAATTCTTGAGGCCTACACGTGAGCAAACGAAGGTTTATTTGAGTGCCTATTTGTTTTGTGTGTAGTTGGAGAACACGATTCGGCTCCTGCTGGAGCTTGAGCCAGATTCAGACCCTGTTTGGCATTACCTGACTATTCAGGTGTCTTCCCTTTCTACTGTCAGACTTTCTAAGGGTTTAATCACAAGTGTCATAATAGTAGCTTTTCAAGTTTCAGCAACCTCGCCTTTTTCTTTTGAACACCCTCATGGATAATGGAGTCTGGATCAGTCTTGTTCTTCCCCAACTGCATTTCACTTATGTTTAGGTTATTTGATTCGTGACTCAATTCGACAGGATCGGAGAATCCGGGGACTCCTGGAAGGATGTACCTTAGAGCATGATTCTCGAATGGATGCTCTTCTTGGGCGCGCTCGCGAGCGTGTTCAGTCGGATGCTCGTTGGAAGCAACTTCAGCGAGAATCTAATAAGGCTGTATGTGTTTCTCAGGCTATTCCTCACTGGGCCGCACCCTAAAACACTATTTTCAATGGTAGTGAAGGCAATTTGAGGGGTATTCTGGCGAATGCATGTCTTTATTAGGATGAATTGGTAAAGTAGTTCGTAATATTCTAATCTTTTTTACTGTGTTGTTTTGCAACATTTAGTCTCAAGTTTGCGTTGGTGCACTTGCAGTCAGATGTGGACTTTAACCTGCTTCTAGGCAGCAATGATAGAGAGCAAGATCGAAGTAGTATTATAGATACTTCTGGCAACGAATCGGACGCACTTTTGGGTCGTCTAATTCGGCGACTTACGGCTGTTATCGTAACGCACTTGCCAAGTTTCTGGCGTCTAGCTATCTCCATATTCAATGGGAAATTTACTAAGGTATTTATTTGATGTAACGCATTTGAACAGCAATATAGTCTGTAGGGATTAGTTATAGTTTGAACCGTCAGTCCAGACAGGAGCAGATTTTTAAGGTGTAGCGACTACCTGGTATGTTGTTCATACACCACCTTGAAGCAAGGTTATTGTGATATAATACTTCACAATACCCTTCACGAAATCTATCAGTTCGGCAATAGAATGGTACATTAAAGTCTCCTAGACCCTTGGGGCATGATGTTGATGATAGCGGATAATTTGAAGCCGATGCGTAGTACAGCCAAGATATGATTAGTAGTGCGGTTAGAGTAGAACGTGGGTGCCTGAAAAATGAGCTCACATTTTGCAGGTTACTGGTGGAAGCATGGGATTGCGAAAGGCAGGCTCTAAATCAGATAATGAGAGCGAAAGCTATCCCTTTGAAGAAGTTGCTGAATCGAAATTCACCTCTCATTCTCTGGATGAAGTCGTTACCATGGTCCACTGCATTATTTCTCTTTATGAATCAAAGGTACTTTTTTGAGGCTGGAAATTCTTGAAAGCATTCTTGACTAGTTTAGCAGTGGATGTTCATGTTAATTGGATGATTTTAACACTGCGCACCCCTTAGGTTGTGTCTGGGTGATATTAGTTATTGACAAAAGTTTATTGTTGGTTTTTGTCTACCAGGTCCAGACCGCATATCTTTCCCTCGCAGAAGCCAATGTCCTTCGCCCATACATGCGGCAAGGAGTAGCAGAGATATCAAAAGCATGTATTGCACTTGAAGGAAACGATTGTGCTCCTGCAAGTGCATGTAAACTTCTCTTCAGAATCTCTGACGCCAGATTGCGAATGGAAATGCATTCATTTGATTGAAATTATAGCGATTTCTGTAGTCTCTTGACGATTAGGAACCTAGAGTACATTACTCACTGGAGATCATAAATAATATGTTTGATATCCGTGGTTATTATGTCTTTTCATGACATCATGCTGAACTTAGTTGGTGTACTTGATGTCGCTTTTATAGGAATATGGGTTGCTTGCAGTTTGTGTACGTTCATGTGCGGTCATCACATGAGGAAATTTCATCACTTGCAGGGAGGGCGAGTATGAAATATTATTTTTGTGTAATCTACTGTATATGGCCTTCTGATTTATTATGCTATTTCTTCACAGTTCAAATGCTGTTGGTGCTGCGTACTGAAGTGACAAGAGTATTTGTTCTACGATTATGTGCTCTCGTGCACACTGCCACCACAGATCTGGTGAACGAAGAGGATTGGATTCCTGTAGCCACGGTAGAACGGGGTGGTTCACCTTTTGCAATTTCAAGTATACCTCTCCGTTTTCGGGACATGCTTGAATCTGCAATGGAGTATCTAACTGAGTAAAGTTCATTCTATAACCGTGAGCAAATCTCTGAATTTTATATCCTTAACAGAAAATGCAAACCAGTACACACCAGACAGTAGAGAATATAAACTAACTTATTCAAGCATCGTATTTCTTGTCGCAGGATGCTAGACAGGCTAAAAGTGGGATCTCCTGGGCACGAGGATATGGTCAACCAGCTCCATCAAATGCAGGACAACGTGCACAACACGTTCTTTGAGTGTTTTCTCACACTTGCCGGTCAGTTGTCAACGTTCCAGGAAACGTTATCTTGTGATTACCTCATCGATACCATTTTCATCCATGCCGTATGATTTCTGCAAGCAAATAGTAAGTTATTCAGAAAGTGTACCTTAGCGTTTGTTTAAGTTGGTCAGTTTTCACTTTGCAGAAAATCTGGAAAAGCTAGCCTTCGAGCTTTCAAGATCACCTCTACCACTTAAAAATGATGAAACCGATTTTGAACACGAACCATCAGGGTCAGAGAGGTTTGTGGGACTCGTAGCTGGAAATGAAGTGATCAGCCACCACCAGCGCCTCCTGATGGTGCTCAGTAATGCTGGATTCTGTAATTCACACGTACTGCCAGAGCTTTCAAGAAAGTATCAACATGTTTGGTCTTATGCTGGGTGAGCGGATGGCATTACAATTCTTTTGGGACTCGCTTTTTGTATTCATGACCTCGTTTTCAAGTTTATGAATGCTCCTACTTCTCGCTGAGAGGACTTTGGGTATGCATTGGCAGCAAGGAAGACAAGAGGGGAATAGGACCTGGGGCCAGTCATGTTACTGCTGAAGAAGCAGGAGCCAGCTTGTCATCTTCGGAAGACAAGATTCTCAATCAATACAACTATGAGAAGGTTCTATAATAAACTTCATTGAACTATTTTACCTGTTCCACGGAAGTCCCAGTTCGGTGTAATGACAGTGGAGCTGCTGGGCTCATTTGACTGCAATTGAACCTTCTACATATTTGCCGGGTTCTTTGCTTGCAGGCCATGTCTGTTGGAATAGCTGCTGCTGCGTACTTGCTAGATGATGGGACACAGTGGTCTGCTTCCCCACCGGTGAAGGTGGATTTTTATTACTTTTCTGGACTCCTGCAATGCCCTTCATGACAAGCGAAATTGTGAAAGCATTCTTTCGTATGTTTTTCACTAACTCGGTTTGCTAGCTGTATCACACTCCAGTTTATTCCCTGTCAAATGGATCCATTTGACATTTAGATCATTCAGCCTGAAACCGTGATAATTCTTTCTAGGGCATACGAGGAGCAGTGGTAGAATTACTTCATCCACTGGTATCCGTCCATGCAGAGGTAGGTGGTGACTTATTCCGTCATTTGTTTGTCTGCAAATCAATGTTTTTCGCTATTGTGGCTCAATTCTCCGAAATAATGTTGTGGCTAAAAGTGATTGGTTACTTCTGTTAGTTAATTTGTCCCCTTCTATATACTAGTATTCCATAATGAAAGATAAAATTTGCCTGGAAGTCGGGAGAATCATGATTGTAGGTTTTTAGGCCTTCTCTATTAGCGGTTTTTGAATCACAAAAGAAGTGTTCATGTATGTGGATTATATAGAGGTTTAGTGATGCTTTATTCTCTAGGCATCGCATCATATCTTTTTTAGAAGATGGATTTTGAATACTAGCGAAAGTTTCAGACTATGTTAAGCAGCGTGAACTGTGTATTCTATGGGCAGGTCTATGCAGGGGCCAAACCTTTTGTAGAGAAGGTGATAAACCATCTGGCGGAAGGACTTTTGGAAGCTTTGCTCAATGTCTTCACAGAGAACAAGACTAAGGTGTTAAAATCCCTTGATGTTCAAGGATACTGTCAGCTGATGCTCGAGGTAAATATGGATTTCTTATTTTGTTCGAGAATATTAATAGGTGTCTGAATTTTCTCAAGAACGCTTAAGAATATGCGTCAAGGGTTCAATTGGTTGTGCTTTGGTAGCAAGGTTCTCCAATGTCATTGGTGTAAATGGCATATCCACCCACGTAATAAATATGAACTCTTCTAATATTGCTGTCGTCTACCCATGATGTCAATGTCTTCTTTTCAAATCTTCTTGAAACTTGTTTTTTCAGGTTAAATATATTGAAGCTGTTCTCGGAGGCTACATGAACGCAACATCCCGTGATATAGTTCTTCACTTGCGGGACTTGCTTCTTGACAGGGTTCTTGAGACTGTCGGTGATGTATCTGAACTAGGTCTACGAAGGTCTACGAGAAGCAGTGATGATGGAACTGAGGACAGAGGTTCTATTGTGAACGTTTCACAGGAGGACATACAGGTATTGGTTACCAAACCTTACTACACATTATTTTTCCTAATAATTTTGGAAGGGTAGGAGCTGAACTTCCGTGATGTTTGTGATGTGTAAAGATACTCGTTCAACAAGTTATAGCCGAGTACCTTTCAAGCGAACTGGAGAGAACACGTGTCAATGTTTTTTGTTTCACGGATGCACTTACGAACTCGGACCTACAAGGGAGGCGGACCGTAGCCACTCAACAGCGAACTCGGTCAAACTTTCCGAGTACGTTAAAGACAAGACATCGTAGGAAAAATTCTGCATCGAGCTTGACTGACTCTGAGTCAGTGAAGCCTGTCGGTGTCCTTCCTCTCCTCTCACCATATGGCAGTTACGCAAGTTCAGAATTTGGCAGTGATGGAGGCATAGTTGACTTGCGTTCCAGAGGGACTCCTAATGCAACTGACCGATATTCAAGAGGTTCCGTGGAATTAAGACGTACTGTGCAGAGGCCTGTTCCAAGACTCTTCCATGATGGTTAGAATTCAATGCACGAAACCCGTATTTTTCGTGTCAAAGCCTGGTAGGCACTTCATATCCACCTTTGTGGTTCCAGTCCTGTACATTGAACTGATTGTTGCATAAACCAATCACCTTTGTGAATCAGTAGGTTAGGTAGTCACGTTAATTTACTCAATTCAAGTGGTGGTCAAACTCGATTTATTAGAGGTTAATCTGGCCTTTCTAAGATACTTATTACTCAGCGATGCAACACCCTCTGCTTGGCAAGTGAGTTGAAAATGTGTTGTAACTGCTCTGTACGGACATTCTTTTTGCAATTATTAGTAAAGCAAATTGCACCAGTTAATATCACGACTGTGATCGTGAAGCTGATTTTAGTAGACAAAGATTTACATTGTGAACTGATGAAGCGTGGTTGGACACCAGAATTTACTGCTAAAAAAGAGAATTTGATGAGATGGATACTAACGAAATATATTGATAACAAAAGAATACTACGCATATATTCACTTTTAACATATTGAAAAATAATTAAATGAACATTTATTGTTTATAGTTTATTAAGAATTATCGAGTAATTAGAACATATTTTAATTCTACGTATTCCTGTATTTACAAATTTCAGTACCAATAAATATCTGAATTTGAAGTAAGAAAATTCTAAACCTAATCTTACATAATTGAAAGATACCCTGTTTAGTTCAAAAACAACATTTAGGTTAGGAAAGTTTTTAACTTATTTTGTTGAACGTCAAATTTCTAAACAAAATAAAAAATTTAATGCCATAACCAATTAATTAATATTTTATTTTAAAATGTATGAAATCAAAATATTCCCAGCTAGCATTGAGAAAAGAAGAAACATCAAAAACAAAAACTAGATCCTAAATAAAATTTTGTGAATTTTCATTAGTTTATTTTCACTATTCATGCAGCAAGAATTTATCCATCCCTAATTATTAGTATTCGGCATTGAATTTGAGTTTGAAAACCATCACAAAGCTTACTGGTGTAGATGATTGTTTTATGTATTAATTTGATGTGTATAAATAGATATTATAGTGATGATGCATTGCAGTGATTCAACCAGTCTTCAACAAAATAACCAAGCTATATCATAAGAAAACAATAATAAAAAGAAGCCAAAATGCAAATCTTAAAAAGATAGTTCATGTCTAATTGTTTGAAAATATTAGGATTCGTAAGAGGGACCACATGGCTTCAATAAAACAATTTATGATATGTTTTGTTGTAACCATCTGGCGAGAGTGTCCTGAACCCGTGCCCAGAACATATTACAAGTCTCGTGACGTTGAACTGTTCTTGCCGTAGAAAACAAATCCTCACATGCTGAACACAGTTCGCGCAGTGCTTAGAAGTGTACATCTCTAGATCTAGAGATTGGCATGACACAACGATGCCACATGGAAAATTTAAAAACCGCATCCTGCTTCACATGGTGGACACCTAAAATAACCAGAAAATTACATGCTCCTAAGTAGCCATTAAGGAGGGAAGGACAATTCGGAATCAAGCGACTATACTATATTGATGATCAAGTTCAGAAAAATGATCCAAAGAAATACCTATCCAGTATAAACAATATGCTTAACTAATTCTCCTGGATGTGAGAAACAGCATCACCCTTCGCTACTCCAAACCGATATCAATTCTAATTACCATAGAAAACGTGAAAGCTTGTTAAAGATGAATTTAGGAGTACTCCAAAGGTCACTCTAAAATGGCTGTGTCCGGAAAACACTTTGTTGCCCACGTCCTCTGCCACCAATGCCGCCGCCACCTTTCCTGCGGCCACCTTGCTGGACGTTAAACTTCGGTGCCGCTTGTTGCGAAGTATTGCGAATACTTGCAAACAACGAGTCCAATGTCTTGGGCCTCTGAGGCTGCGCTTGGAAGTGATTTGCCTGAACATCACAAGACAGTCATCGTACCATCATCACCAAATACTAATTTGGCAAACTTAACATCATTGAACCGAAAGCAGAGGTTTTCCTGGTACAACTCAGCAATTTGATATCCAATACATTCAATGCTATGAGCACAGAAGGCGAAGGTCATTTCCCAACTTTCTCAAGCTAAACACGCTGAAAAACGTAGTGTACGAAGGCAATGCATATTATGGTTGAGTGTACATTATCAGTTGAGACCTGTCGAAACGAGACTGATGGTGCGGCTCCTACAGTGCGTCTTCGAGAGTGAGCAGCTCCCCTGCCGGTACCGACGCTGCAACACATATGCAAACAAGATTAGTACGTAGTTCATATTTCCCTTCTTGGCTACGAGCCAAGAAGCGCCTCCAACGAACCAACCCAGATGGACAGAGGTAGAGGGACATACCACAAAGGCCATCATGACCCTAATACCTCTGATGATCGAAGAGTAAGTGAGAGGAAAAGACGAAGGTAGAGGATCTGTCCAACTTGAATTAGGGCTCTGAAATCATTCGCGACACGTAGTAGCCGGAGAAGCACTTCCTTATGATAGTACCATAAAGCTAGAGTTTCCTTCGATATAGATTTCAAGTGCCACGCATCAAAAATAACCTCTGAGTATGATTGCACCCAGTTGCCAAACCAAATCATCTCCAGTTCTTTAAGTTTGTGGTTGAAAGCAATGTCTCCGAGCGATGCTCATCTATTCGATCAACGTTGTCAGAAAACCCCAGACTGCTCATTCAAGAGAATCAACTGCGACTGAAAGTCCAACCAAATCAAGTCCGGGACCCCCTACCCAAAACTACGCCATATTGGTTCCCAACTTCATTGGGAGCCAACACATTGCAACTTCCATCATTGAAGGGCTTCTCATAGGCTGCAGCACTTGTTGCTTCCCCCTATGGTGCTCTCTGCGAGTAGCCTTGGCATGTACCTCCACTAGTGAAGGAGGTCCAAGGGCGGCGAAATGACATGCAATAGAACTCCGTAAAAGGAGGCCGATTCTTCTCTTAAAGAACTCGTAAGGTCATGGACCCTGTCCGAGATCCTTGCCCGTCTCATTTGATATATCTATACTCTCCACTCCAGTTTAAGTGTGTTGACTAAGTTTTAAATATCTTCAATCCTTCATTTACAAGTCAATCCGTTCACTTGCGATCCTACGCGGAAGTTCAATTCTACAGCCATAAAATAAGGAGCACCTTGCAGGGGGTCTTCACTGAAGAACCTCTTGTCACAAAAACCAGTTCTGATATTGCAAAGGCCAGTACATACACCAAAACAATCCCCAAGATGTAGCAGCAATTGGAATCGGGCACACCAGCCACTCACTTGCTCGCATTATTGACGACCGACACTGTCATGTTCGGAGCAGCAACAGGGAAGGTATTGGGACCCCTCTGAAAATTACGCTTCCTTCCAAATGCAGTTCTTCCAGACATTTCAGTGCTGCTTTTCATGATTTGCCTGCTTCGAGTACTAATGGGGGCAGAGAAAGCTCTCTTACTAGAAGCTGCAGTAGCAGGAAAACTAGCAGCGCCATTACGGGCTCTAGCCTCCGCAAATTTCCCCTGTAAGACACAAGGATGACATATCAGGATAGACAATAGAGAACTACATCATCTGCACCACCAGCATTACAGTGTAACATTCCACCAAACTAAAATATAATTATCCTCGCAGAGCAAGAGATCTTCCATGCAGAACTCCTAAAGATGAACAGAATACAACACCTGTCGCATGCCTGATGATCGAGCAGCAACAGATTTTTGAAGTGCAGCCTTAGCAGCAAGAGCGTTTGGCGTCTTATTTCTTCCTTTGATCTGCAAGAGAAATCATGCAAAGTCATTAAAACAGCTTGAAGTACCTTAGGGAGCTGATTTAAGAAAAAACGAAAAGAGGTCAAAATAAATATAAAAAAAAAAAAAAAAAAAAAACATCGGGATTATATCTATCTGAGACAACACTTACCGGAATTCGAGTTTTGGCGTTAGCCTTCTTCGACTGCTTGATAATATCGTCTGCATAATAACAAAGATAAGTAAAACTCACGCAGACAACATACATGTGATATACGGCGAAGAAGTGAATCTCCAAGAATCTACGATAGAGTATGCCGACTATTAACATTGATAAATGAAGCACCAAGTTATCCCGGGGATCGGAACAACACAATCCGTACGGATTGATATCTGAATACATCAATACAACACAGGAAACAGCAACCGTACAACAAAGATAAGGACGTCAAGTGCCGGACTCTGAGTTTATCACATACGTTCCAATCCACTAAAACTCGCTGCCAGAAATCTAAAATGAAAACGGTATTTGAACACGAAACACAACCTTGCTCAAGCCAATAAAAAAAAAAACAAGAGCAAGATCAACAAATAAAACGGTGAAAAGAGTAGACGTCAGAGTTGGCAACTGCTGAAAACAGTTAATATCGTAAAAACCTTCATACGCAACTTTTCCTTATATCGCAAACAGAGCTCAGAGAAAGATAGCATTCAAAGTTAATCCTAACAGCTGCAGAACATTTAAAGAAACACGCACCACAAAAAAATTGCAGGGGCAAACGAGGCAGACGTACCAAGACTCATATCCATCTTCTGTTCTGTCGTGCCGACAGAAAAGTCCATCGCCGCAGGCACATCGAACTCCGCCATGATGAGCCCAGTCACACAAGGCACCGCACGCGACGAATCTGCGAGGATATACCAAGATAATGGGTCTAGCTCAGAAGAAAAAAACTCGAGACAGGCGGCAAGTTTGTTCCAACAAAACTATCACCGCTCGCACAACCCTCGCGCCCTCGCACGACCTTCAAATCTCTCCCGATCTAGATCTTCCTCGCTACTGAAGCAACGCACAATCCACCGTAAACTTTCCTCCGGAGTAAAGTGGACAGCGCTAACGCGATCACCACTAGAAAGGAACGATGGCGTGGCCGTGACGCGGAGGCAAAGGTAGAAGCGGCGACGAGGGGGAGCACTGGCATCTGGTCTAGGTCTGGCCTCCCCTTCCGTCTCCCCCACCTCCCACCACTCGATACCCGGACATCTTGCCGAGTTCCTGACATCATACATTGTTCCCACGTTCCCACTTCGACTTAAAGTAGTTCCCGCCTACCGATAAGTTCAGATTCGAGGTGCCGATATAGGTTTATTTTGATGTCCCAGGTCTCAGGTCCCATCTGAAGTGGTTCTTTCTCCACTACAGCCCACAATCCAACAGGGTTTACATAAAAAAGAGATGAATGTGAAGTAGTATTATTAGTGCTGGCTTTTATATCTTTGGATAGATATGAATTATATAGGTTGATGAGTCAAGGTAGACGACCCATTTTTGATAACTTAAGCATTTCAGCATATTTGCAATAAGTATAAAAATAGAAATAAAATAATCCCATTTTGGAAAATAGAAATCACAAGGATTCCAATTGTCTTCACACAATTTGGTTCAAAAACAGAATTTACATAAATTTTTAGCTGAAAATTCTCTTCAATCCATTTTTGACATTTAGGCCAACCTAATTCTGACCAATGATGGGTTACAAAATTGAGAAGTGTGGCACCTAATTATGTTTTTATTCCACCCCAACCAATCAACAACTGCCACTTATATCAATAGTTTATGCATCCCCATTCCAAATACAATGAATTTTATTTTGTACTCATAGCTTCATATCTTTTTAACCAACCCCTGATCTATTTCCAACCAAAGGATGTCAGACCTAGTCAACAATAGGTTACTGCACTCACAAAAATATCCCACCCAATATGTCAAAAATGAAGGGATGGTTGACAATGGATCAACTACCTTAGATAACAAAAGTTTAAACTCCTTACAATCTATGTATCTGCATGTAAATATTATATATATATGTATACTTGCAAATGAGTGTGAGTATGTGTGTGTGGTGGGATACAATCCATTATAGTTAGTCAATCTATAATCACAAAGATTCTTCTTATCATTGTTGTATAAGATTGTTCCACAACTATCTATATATATATATATATATATATTTTAATTTTATAGATTACATCATGATTTTAAAATAACCATGATTTGAGAAGCTATATTACCTTCATGAAATGTGTATGGATGTTTGGCCTACTATTATGTATAATAATTCTTCAAAGAAGTTCAAAACAAAATTACATAAAATTAGACTTAGCATGCAAAAAATAATAATTGTATGAATCATATGAATCATGAATTTGATGAATAAAGCTCTTACTTGAAATAGACTTTTAATAAATACAATTACTAGTGTAAAATAGAATGGTCATAATTTTTGTATGGACACACTTTATTTTGACTTTGGACAAGATGTACTAGTGAGAAAATTCTCACATATTTCAAGTAGTTCTGTGAAATGCATAAATGGTGTGAAACATTAAAATGTATGAGATATAAAATAAAGAATTGTATCATTTTGATCTACAACTTATTCTAATGTGTATTACTTGTATGTTTATATATTTTTAAAATCATTCTTTTATACCATATTATATAAAGAGAGTATTGCTAATCTCACCACAATTTTTGTTATTGCCACCTCAATCCATCATCCACCCACTCAACATCTTTCTCTAGTTTATATTCCAATCAAAACATTTGTTCAATCACCCAAACAAAAGTGGGAGTTGTGGTGGTAGTAGGATAAAATGTGAAGAAACTAGCAATGCTAACTATGTATATATATATATATATATATATATTTACTCAACTACCTATACATCTAAATATGAACCAACAACAATCTTTGATGTATGGACATGCATATGGATAACATTGAAAAGGTACAAATACTGTGAGATTGTGAGGTAGAATTAATAAACTTACCATCAATGAAAAACATAACATTTGAATCAACAGCATTCTTTAAATTCAGGTAAATACTGACTAAATGTAGTGCTTTACTATCAGCAAGATAGTGGGTCCAATGGTAAAACTTGTAGACCTTTGCCAGTTCTTTGAAGCACTTTTATTTTCTTTCTTTATTTATTTATTTATTTTTCATGAATCTGAAAGCCAATTTCACTTATGAAGTGATACGCAAGCGTTTAAAGAATGAAAGCTATATCTATTTTCCATGCTACCGTTCTACAAAACAGAACAATGCAAACGCATGTGAAATGCAAACTCCAGTGAAAACGAACCCCGGTATACATGATTTCGAAAATGCTGCGAAGGATCTGCAATTTGGAGGGAAGACCAACGAAAACTACGAGACTTTTGCAAGATGTGAATACAGTAGCATGGTATAAGGTCTTGGACCTGCATGTAATAATTTGTTGTCGTCATAAACAGTTTCAGTTTTGAAGCAATAGTCCATTTCGGATAAGGGAATGGAACAATTCCCTCTACTTCGAAAGTATCATATTGTTTGTCTCTTCAAAATTGGTATTTTTGCAGATATGATTCTATTTTCCAAACTTCGGAACAAGACGTACGTAAAAGATTAGAGAGACTGTTTGAGGTTTATGTACTTATCACGTGGTGCAATATTGTGATAGTACCATGCTTGAAGTTCAGGTACCCAATTCCCTAGTAAGCAACGTCCTAAGTTTATTGATGAATATCTAACAGGTATCTTCGAATGTGCAAACAAAACACATTGATTTATAAATGCCATATAGCAACCATTGGTTACATTCTGCTACAACATTTATTATCAAAGAATAAAGTACAAGTTATGATTGAAGGGGCCAGGCCTTAAGTCCATCGTGTGTGCACTATGAGCTCTTCCAACAGTAGTTAAGTAAATAAGTCCCTTCCGATAGCGGGGTTGAGACGTACTGGAGATATACTCAAGAAATAGCCACGGCTTACAAGAGCAGCAAGAAATTCACTGAGGGAATATCGATGTTCTATGCCTTCCAAGGTAGCGGGCACAGGAATGAATCAAAAAGAGTAATGTACAAACAAATAATGTGCGGAAACCCACTATCATCTAATAATGAGGGCAGACGTTCCTGTACTAAGTAAGATATTCACTGTGTCACCGACGTGTTAGAGGGCTATTGAAAAACTGCTGAGAGAATGAACCGGGGTTCGTTTTCACTGGAGTTTGCAAGGTCCGCAACTCACTAAGCCGTCGCTTCTCGCCAGATATTCTCGTCTGCGTTATCGATTTAACATTTCATCAGTGGATGAAATCAGAAGATGCTATAACAAGACTAAGTCTTGAAACTAAGTTCACAGGACTCAAATCAAAAGCGAAGAGCCAGGAAACTCTGGCACATACCTTGAATTTGAATTCGGATACTTCCTCTTCTGCAGTTCGTAGACGTGATTCCAATTCTCGGAGTGCTTCCATGGCGGCAGACTGATCGGCTTGACGCACAGAATTAGCATTACCTGCAGCCTGTTCGTGTCCGGCATACAAAAAACTCAAGAATTAGAACTTGCCAACTGCGACAGATTGCCAGATATTTAGAATAATGGTGGACAGGCAACAGAGAAATGATCTTGTACCTGCTGAATCGCATTGCATAGGGTGATGAATTGCTGGGCAAGCTGGATCTTGCTCTCCTCTGCTTCCTGTTGGGAGTATCGTCAAGGTTACCGTCAGTTGATTTACTAGAATCAGGAGGATCAGTTACAATCTTGAATATGGAAGAGCTTATATTTTGTTTGGACTTTGTAGCTTGCATGGAAACTAATTAACAGATACAACAGCGATGGTAACTTTTGGACGGCGCAATACCTGTAATTTGCTACGGAGACGCTGCTCTTCATCAATGTTTGGAAAGGGAGTTTTCCCTGCAGCTATCCTGTATCGCTCAAGCTCATCCTTAACTCTAGCAAACATCAGTTCGGAGCGTCTCATCTTGGTGCTTAGATCCTCAACTTGTAACCTGAGAGAGTTGTTCTCGTCCTGTAAAAACGGGCACTGTCAGTTTACATCAAGTTGATAAAACCCACTTATGGGATGGTAGCACCCTCAGCGCAGCATATAACCACTTCAAGTTCAGCACAAGCCGCACCTTGATCTTAGCATGGTGATGAATCCGTTGCTGGAGATTCTGTTGCCCTGACAGCTTTTTAACTTCCTGCTCCAATTCTCCTATCCTTTTCTGGAGTCCGGCAGTTTGTGTCTGCGTCGACGAGAGATTTAGCAAAACATTGGTCGGCACATACAAGAGAGTATTGACGAGTAGTAGAAACAACAAGATAAGTTGATACCTTGAGCTTATCGTTCTCTGCTGTGAGCGTCTCATCACGGAAACGCATTTTTTCGGCAGTGACGCGGGCAGCTACCATTTCAGCCTGCTTTCTTTGAATTTCCTCTAGCCAACTGTAAATGCAGCGAAATTGAAAATCAGTCTCATATGTATGAAGAACGAAGTTACGGGAGAATATACGTACTGAATTTGACAACAGACTAGCGCCAAGGTTATTGTCGGTGTACAAAAAGAGCAGAAAGAACATAAAAAGTTAATGGACGGCACCTGTCTCTCTCCTCAATGAGCTCATTCAGATTATTCCGCAATTTTTCCAGCTCGGCGTCTTGGACAATATTCTGTGCATGCGAGGTATGCGGAAGGTCAGAATTCGGTTACGGAACTGTACTACTAGACACATGAGATATTCAATTGCATGGACTGGAATGTAACGTACAGGTCCCTGGTTTTCGATGCTTTGCCGTCTCACAGTGGCTACGATCTCCTTAACTTGTGGATGATCTAACTGCCGACACAGTACAAAGAAAATTAGAAAATTAGAAAATTCACGATGCGTAATCGACATCAGCGCCAGCTACAGCGATGTACACGTTTCTGGGAGATTACCTTGATATTCTGGACATCCAAGTTGGTTCGGACCAATTCACGAACCACGTCGTGCATTTCGCTTTCCAACTCGGCAATTTTAGCATTCAGAGCGTACACCTGCATCAAGATATCCCAGGTTGAGGAAAGGAAAAAAAAAAAAAAAAAAAAAAAAAACTATTTTGTTGGTCTTCCAAGAAACTCCTAACTGATTCCGACAATAGATCGGAAATGATGTTACATACTTCCTTCAGACGCCCAGCAGCGAGAGATTCAAGCTCCTCAATTCGGCATCTGGCGGCATTGTCTGCATTCCTGTAGTCCATGGATGTGGCCATGCTGGGTGTTCTAGTAAGAGACTTGATTGCACCGTTTTCCATCGGTGCCTCGGGTCCTTTCGCCTGTTTGAGAAAAATAGAACTGTTGTTAGAGCTAGATCACATCACAAATTCTTGGCATGGTACTCGATACGAATGCAACAGAAGAAGATCTTCTAAAACAAAGTTAGATAAGACACCTTCAGCTGACTTCCAGTGGTCAGCTTAGCCAGTGTAAGTTGGTTAATGTGGACATTAAGTGCCTTGATCTGCGAACAGGTTGCCACCATTCTCGAGTGGTCAGGACACGTGAAGGGAACACAAATTGTTACCAACTGTAAATCCTGAGGACTGGGAAAGATCCTGTGGTGAGCATTAAAAGAAAATTGAAGACGTCAGAGACATACCTGCTTGTCCTTTTCGTTACACTGCGATTGCAAAACTTCTCGTCTTTGATGCGCCATCGCAAGCTCCGCTTCCATGAGTTTCAGTTTCCTTCACAATCGGGGGACACAAAATAATATTTTTCAGGATGGCGGAATAAAAGAACATGTGCAGTCACGTAGTTAAAACGAACGAGCAATGAGACAAACCCAAATGTCTGAAGCCAAGCCACACCTTTCCAGAGACTGCTTGGCATGTTCTGCTTGTGCAGGTAGCGAGGAACCTTGCAGCCTCGACGACCTGAGTTCTTTCTCGACCTTCTCTCGCAGTTGGCTCTGGTCCTCTACTCTTTTCTCAAGAACTTTGACCTGTAGAAAAATCAATGACAGCCACCAGTTAGCAAGCGTTATGAAGACTAGTAAATAAACAAAAAACCTTAAAAAAGAAGAGATCAGAATCTAACTTGTTGTTGGAGTGAAGAAATTCTGCTTTTCAACTGTTCCTCTGAGGCCATCGTCTCCTCAGACCTGGTCTTGTTCATCTGTGCGAACTGCACTCAGCGGCAGGAGGAAGTCATATGGTACATAAGTCACTAGTACATATGGTATATTTTCCGTGGATATCAAAGCAAACTCAGAGAATATTTGCTAAACACAGACTGATCACGGCATACTGTGACATGAATGATTATGTCTTAACACTTGTCTGAAACGACGTGAAGGCAAGTCGGGCAACTATACAATGAGAAAGAAAGAGAAAGAAAGGCAGCTATAAAGGAGGAGAGGGAAGAAGCAGAAGCAGCAGTAGTTACCTGGCGAGCATCAGAAAGGACTGCCTCCTTCTCAGCTATGATTGATTTGGCACTTTCCAGCTCGGACTTCAAAGACAATATTACGGATTCTTCTTCCTTTACTAGTGCATCACGTGCCGCGAGCTCAGATTCCAACTCTTGGAGTTTAATAATCATATTGGCGTTCTCTACAGCAGCCTCTGATGCAATTGCGTACGTAGCAATATTATCCTTCTCAATGCTTGCCACTGTTTGAAGCTTTGCAGCAAGTTGCGCCTCCAGTGAGGCAGTCTGAACTCTTAGCATTTCAAGTTCACCACTCTTCGAATCCAACTCCTTCTGCAGTTGAGATATAATCTTCGCCGCAGCCTCTGCCTCGGCAGTTCCTGACTCTTCCAAGAGGTTGATATCGAATTCAAGCCCTTTAATTAGTTCCTCTTTCTGTGTAACCTGCCTTTGAAGAATGTCCACATGTGATCGCAACTGATCTACATTGGAGAGGGCTAATTTCGCAGCCTGGGCTTCCCGTTGGTTAACGTCGAGCTCCATGTCGAGCTGTACCAGACGGTCTTGCGTTTCTTTGAGTTTTGACTCTAATGTGGACAAGGAAGCATCCCTCTCACTAACCGCTGCTAGAAGTTGGGACACAGCAGCCTCAGACATCTCAAGCTCAGTCCTAGTGTTCTCAAGATCTGTTTCATATGTATTTTGTGCTAGAAGACCTTCCAATTCTTCGACCTTCCGATTCAGACACGCTATTTCAGCTCTACAAGATTCGATGACAGACTTGACCTCTTCCTGAGTTTGAACGACTGGAAACTCAAAGAAGCTGTTGCTTATATCAGCTCTAAGTGATTCCATGTCCAAGGCCAGTGATCCCATCTCGTTTTCGCAGTGATTCTTAGTAAAATCAACTTCCTCTTTCACTAAGGCAAAGGCAGCGATACTTTCTATCGAGAGGTTCATGGACTGAACTTCTTCTTGAGGCTCGGGTTCAGAAGATTTGACCGGAGAGGAACAGTTGGTTTGATTGGATATCTTTCCGATGCAGGTATTCGCCTCGGACTCGGCTAGGGCGACATCACTGACACAATTGAGTTGGTCAGTGAACTCACCCTCTACCTCGTAGGCCACAGCCTGATCATGGTCCCTCTCGCGCTCTAGCTGATCTCTCTCTGCTCTCCATTGAGACTCAGAGTCGGTTACCCTCGCCACTAACGTCTCCAGCTCGAGCTCGAAAGCCTCTACTTGATTCCTGCGCATCACAACCTCCTCCTGAGCATCATGGATCTCCTCTTCCAACTCAGATATTCTTGTTATTGCGTCTTCTTTTTCTCTGATCGTCTTCTCCATTTCAATCTCGGTCTCCTTGTAATGGACCATAGCCTCCTCCAGTTGCAGTTTAACGGACAAAATCGTGTTGTCCCTGTCTCGGAGTTTAGACCGTAGTTTTTCACAGTCGGCGCTGGTTCTATTTAGCAACTGCTTGAGCTCGTCCACGTAGTGGTCTTTCCCAGCTTCTGGGTTCCCAATTATAGAGCTGTCCTGGTCCAAGGCGGTTTGAGCAGGGTTCTCCAGTCGGGAAATCTCTAATTGCAGCAATTCCTTGTCAGCATTCAACCTGGATCTTTCTCCTTCCCACTCATTAGTTATTGTTGCATTAGCGTCCACCAACAATTTGATCTTCTCCTCTGCGCCAGCCAATGCGGCCCGAGCTTTCGCTAATTCGACTTCGTCTGCGTCGGAAGAAACATCCTTCACTGCCCTAGTGATTGAGTCGACCTTCTCAGAGCGAGTTTTTGATGGGACGGTTAGAGCGTCATCTCTTTCACCTACAACAACTAGGAGGCTGGCATGAAGAGCTTCTTTCTCTTCTAGTACAGCCAAACACCGAGCTTGTTCCTGCTCCAAGTTCGCTTTAATTATCTCTAAGTCAGTTGCAAGCCTATCTCTCTCATTCCTCAAGCTCTGTTCTGAGACTGAGAATTCATGCATCACTACTGTCAGGGCATCCAACTTCTCTTGAACCTGCAAACGGTTAGCTCCTGCTTCCTCCAATCGAATCTGAAGGAGACGAAATTCTGCCTCCATATCAGCTTTGGACTTGTTCAAATGATCAATTGTCTCGGTCATTTTAGCAATGTTCTCCTCATCCGTCTGAATTCTAGAATTCGCAGCAGCCAGTTCTTCGCAAAAGGTTCGGGACTCTATCGTTAGTGCAGAGTTGACTTGAGATGCATTCATCAAGTCAAACTGCACTCGTTCGAGGTCCTTCCGAGCAATTTCCAGGTTCTCTTCCCTGTCGGTCAGTTGCAAGAGCAGATCTGCGACCTTAACTTCGATAGATTGAACTTCAGCCTCCAAATCCTGCTTGGCTGAACTCAAACCATCTATTTCCGCCTGCATGGAAGTGATTCTGTCGTCTGTCTCAATACACGTCGCCTGGACAAGCTGTAGTCTCTCGCTGATGGCTGATTGCATGTTTTTGGTGGAGACGTTCAAATTCAGACTATCTCGTTCTCTCTTGAGTTCCAGGACCTCAGATTGAAGCTGGAGCACGTCTTCATCACTCATACTCCTGGAGGTATACAACTCTTCAATTTCCATGATCAAAGATTGCTCTTTGACTTCGTATTCGACGATTCTCTCCTCGATAACCGCGATCTTCTCCTTCATGGCGGATTGTGCCTCCTCTGCTTCACACAACCTAGAGGCTGCCACATGTGCATCCTGCGTCATAGTATCAATACGGGATTGAAGAACATCCTTCTCTTCAGCAAGTTTCTGCAAGGCCGCATCTGCCAGCTCAACACGAGCCTGGGATTCTTGAAGAAGTGACTCCATTGTAACCAAATCAGTTTGAAGGGTTTGCTTCTCTGCTGAAAGTTGTTCTAGAGCCGCGTCTAACTGAATAATACGAGTATGGGCCTCCTGAAGAACTAATGCTTGAGATTCTAATTCGATTCGCATAGCCTCTTTCTCCTCTGCAAGTTTCTCTGATGCTTTGTCTGATTGCGTGACGCTAATGCGGGATTCTTCGAGAGAAGATTCTGTAGTCTTCAACTGTGTTTGAAGCGTGTCCAATTCTTGACGAAGGCGGGCCAGCTCTGCATTGTTTTCATCAGACGTAGTGGACAATTTATTCACTCTTTCGTTAAGCTCAACGATTTCCTTTTCTTTCTCCTCGCTGAGTGATTTGGATGTTTTAACTGACTCGGAGAGCTGTTTCTCGACTCCTGCCAGAGATCTCTCCTTAGCTTCGTTCTCGTCTTGCAAAGTTTTAAGCTTTCTTTCCAGCTCGACAACCTCATCATCCTTTTTCTGGATGCTCATGCAAGACATGCGCTCGGTCTCCTGTTTCAGCGAGGCAATATTCTCGTCCTTCTCCTTGATTAGAGTATCTGAGGCTTCAACTGTGTGTAGAAGCTTGGACTCAATTTCTTGCAGAAGCACTTGCTTCGTATGCAGTTCTGCTTGGAGATTCAGAATTTCCTTTTTGCTCTCACATAGCTCTTCCTCCTTCTTGACGCTCAAACTAGAGAGTGCTTCTCTTTGTTCAGCAAGGTCAGCGATTTGTAGAACTCTCTCCTGATTAGTTGCCTCTAAAGCCCTCAATGACTCGAGATGTTCACTTTCTGCCTGCTTCATCAAGGCCTCCTTCTGTTGTAATTCAGATTTTAGCTGCTCTAGCTCCACTTCGTGGGAGCCAAGCTTTTCTTCATTTGAAATACTCATGCACGATATCTTCTCGTAGTCCTCACGAAGAGCCGCTATTTCAGCGATCCTCTCGACAAGCTGCTAAGACGAACAACAGCACACAGATTAAACTCCTAACCGGCAGTTATGGAATTATCATACCCACTCCAGAGGAAGTTAACCTACCTCGCTGCTCAGCTTATCCGACCGGTCCTGCGACTCAACCAACTTCAATCTGATAGAACTAATATCAGCTTCAAGATTCAGTTTCTCTTTCTCCAAGCTGGTGAAGGCGCTTTGAAGGATCATCTTCTCTGTTTCCCACTCTTCTTTAATGACTGCAAGGCTCGCTTGCGCTGTAGTGGCTTCACCTAGTTTGTCCTCAGCCTCCTTTAACTTAGCCAATGTCACTTTTAGCTCTTCCTCAAGGATATTCATAGCTGAGGAGGAATCAGACGCTTCGTTCTCAGCCTTCGTTGCCAGTAGCATGAGCTGTTCCTTCTCACTAGCAACTGCTTCTAAAGCCGACTGAAGCCTGGACATCTCGCCTTCTAGAGATGATACAGTTTTGTCCCTCACATCAACAAGTTTCTCGGATTGCTCTAGAGTATTGGACAGTTGAGCGACTTTTCCTTCGGATTCTCTCAGTAAAGACTGATCCAGCTCCTGAGCTTGACGTAATTGCAAGAGCAACATCTCTTTATCTTTAATAACAAGTTCCATTTCCTTGAGTTCTGTTCGGGCAATTCTTCCTGACAAATCCTTGGCTTCCATTGATTTCACAAGCCAGAGAATAAGAACAGACATCACCATGGCGTTCTTCTCAAACTGGAGTAACTTTGACCTGGAAGAATCCAGCTCACCCTGCAGAACCTCCATAGCTTCAACAGCTTGCATACTAAGCCGATGAACCTTCTGAGGGGTTTCTTGAGCCTGAGCTGTAGCCATAGCAAAGGCCGTTTCACTCAGCACTCTTACTCTGCCCTCGGCGTCCTTGGCTAGTTCTTGAGCATGCTGCAACTGTAATTTAAGTTGATCAACAGCTTTCTTTTTTTCAATATTCCTGGAGTGCGTCATGCTATCCCGGCTGGACCTAGCTGAGGGAGGTAAGTAGTCGTTAAAAATCTGCTCCATTTCAAAGGAAGCTTCATTTAGAGCTTGATCTCCTTCAGCAAGATAATCTATGAGCTTCACAGTGGCACCCTGCCATTCCTTACGCAGGGCTTCAATCTCAATGTCTTTGACTTTCAGCATAGACTCGTAGTTCTCCATTACCAGTTGCTTCTCACCTTTGACGTCACTCAGCATCATCCTCATACTGTCGAGCTGAGCTGTGAGCCCTGTCACCGACTTTCTTGCAGAAGCGAGCTCCATATTTGTTTGCTCAGCTTCAGCTCTTAAGACCCAAAGTTCTTCTTGCATGGATGTGATGGTTTGGGCAGTCTCAGATTCTGCCTGACACCGGGTCAAGTCTCTGTCACACTCTTCTACCTTGAGCTTGAGATTTTCTGCATGGGCAATTCCTAGCTCTTTCTTCGCATTCTCGAGTTTCTGCTCTAGAATCAACCTCTTTTCTTCAGCAGCCTCGCTTCTCTCCTCCAGTTCAGCATACTCATGTTCAAGTTCACGAATCTCCTGGACTTTCGTCAATTCATTTTCTAAGCGATCTATTTTCTTCCTTAGAATACGTTCTCTCTCCTCCCTCCTCTTCAACCTCGACACAACTTTGGTGTATTCGGATTGCAGTACATCGAACTCCTGGATAGTGTAGATATGCTGGGTCTCCAGGGCTTCCACCAGGGACCTCTCCTGATCAGGGAGCTCCCTCGGACGAGAAACGGTGTCGAAGGAAGTTATCTCTCTCACCGCAGCTGCGGCCTTCAAACTGGAGACCATCTCTTCAGACTCTTGCAACTGCTGCGTGAGCTTGGCGATCTTCTCCTCCAGTTCCGGGCGATGGGAGCTCTCCTCGTCTAAGGTAGCAAGCCTCTCCTCCAGATCCTTTTTATGGGTCCGTTCTTCGTCAAGGACTGCCTCGAGGGACTCAAGCTCCAACTGTAATTGCATCACTTCTTCGGCATGTCGCATCTCGATTTCCTGGGCTTTCTGGAGTCGTTCTGCTGAGCCATCTTCAGTTCGAACACTGTTTAAAGCATTGCTAGAGTCATTCTGGACAGAGACCCCGCAAGATTTCCGCTGTTCTTCATTAACCGAAAGCTTCTGAATCATCATCATCGCGTCGTCGAGTTGAGATCTAAGTTCGATCTCCTTCATGCGAAACATGACAGCCATTTCTTGAATATTTGTCAATGATTGGCTTTGTTGCACTGCCATTTCCTCCGTCTCCAGCCTTATTTGCTTTACAGCTGCTGCATACTGGTGCACCAAACAACGTCATCAGTAAATATTTGAACCCATTTGACACGCTTCGCTGTCGGATGTGTTTACTTTCTCAAAGGATTTGGATCACGTTATCCTAGAAGTACCTGGGCACCCACAAGAGCCGCTTCTTTACTTTGAAGTTTCTTGGTAAGGACCCGGGCAGCTTCAAACGCCTCCTTCATAGCCTGTAAAACAAAATGGTATTTCAACCCGCAACTTGAGGCTCATCAAGAGATTAGAGAGTATAAGAAATACGTGAGACATATCAACCCAGGAATTATCAAGATTGGAAAGAAGGTTTAGCACCTCAAGCTCTGACTTTAGATTTCTGGACTCTTGCATCGAGTCCTGCAACTGATGCTCAAGCCGCTCAAGCGTACTCTCCTGCATTTTGGTCTTCTCTTCAGTCTGAATATGCATTAAAACATCGCAAAAGGTTAATATCGAAGGCTTAGACAGTTGATGCGAAATGAATAAATATGTAAGACGGTGAGTGAATGCGTACTTGTTCCAATTGAAGCTTCATGTCAGCAATCAACTCAAGGTGTTTAAGATTCTCCAACTCAAGAGCTTTCATGTTGGGCACTTCTGCACTATCAGTCTTGGAAGCAAGTTCTGACTTCAGCTTCTCAACAAGCTCTTGTAGTTCATCCACTTGCCTGGAACACATGAGGACACAGCGTGCATATCAGCATCAGGTACACCAAGTGACACACATACAATTCAAGTAGGCTAAAGGATTTGGACAACAAAGTCTCCGGAAGATGCTTTACCTTCCCATCTTGGAGTAACTCTCCAGAGAAGAACTTAAGTTGCTCCGGAGTTCCTCCACTTCAGATCGATAATTGTCAGCCTGCAGAAAGAACAAAGACGTGCGTAAGAACAAAAGAGCGTAGTGTACAAACCGATACCTGACAGCGAAGGCGAGGGAAATTCCCATGGATTCATGAAAGATGACAGATTTATACCTCAATTCGTAGAAGCTCGTTCTCACGAACGGTTGCAGCAAGCTCTGGTGCAAGAGCTTTTTTCTGGGAAGCGAAAGAGAGATATGAGTTAGTTCGCCGCTTGTTTAACAGGTCAAGATATCGCAAGGACTTGGACAAAATTGTTAGTTCAAAAAAGTTAGGGAAAAAACAGACCTGAGGAGTGGTGAGAGGGACCAGTCCTTGGTCCACAGCAATCTTCCCATCGAGCACCTCTAGAAGTTGGTCTCGGAGGTTAGAAATTTCCTCCAACATAATCTCTTTCTCTCCACCTTCGTGGAACTCCTGTAAGCTGCATACACAAGGGTAGAAGAATTATGAGTTTCGATGAATTCCAAGTCGGGCCACAGGCTCAAGCTGAGAATGGAACATTCTCTTGTATAGTCAAAAAACACAAGATTACCTGTGAAATTGGTCTAGAAGACGGATGTTCTCCATGGCGAATCTAGTCAGCTCAGGATTGCGATCCACCTTCTCCCGCATCAGTTGAAGCTCTTCCATCAACATTTTTCCCTCCTCCGCAAGGTATGAGTCCACGGAGAGTAACCCCTGTGACAGAGTCTCAAGTCTGCGAATTTTGTCCTCCCTAAATCGTAAAATCATTTTGCTACTCTGCGTATCGGCCTCTCTCTGATGCACCAGCCGGTTGAGTTGTTCAATTTCCGCTGCCAAGCGTTTCGTGGTAACATCAGCTGCTTGCTCACGCCGCAAGGCCCCGGCAACAACAGCTTCCATCTGTCTTAACTGGATGGAAGAATCCGAATGTATTTAGTATGTAAAACATACAGATTCGAAAGTGTTAAAACATCAATTAAGACCTTAAAAACTGTGATCCTTTGTACCTTTCTGCTGGATACTTGCGGGCTGCCAAAAAATCGGTGAGCATCTCCCCAGGAGTCAAATGAGCTTCGAACAGGGTTGAAGTCATCTTGTGAAAGAGGAACCCTTGAAATACTTTGACGACGGAGACGATCCAATTCTTCCTGAAGTACAAGTCGTCAAAGATCAGTCACAGATGACACAGTCAGAATTGGGCATATCTGGGCAACATATGGCACAGCACTGAGGGAGAAGACTATATCCAGAGCACCTTCATCTGTTGAATCTGAGCACGCAGTGCTTTCACATCCCCCGAGGCATCTTCATTGATCACAGCCTGTAGTCAAGGCAGGGGTCATTTCGGGCACAGAAAACGCATGTTTAAACGATCAACACATTTGCCAGAAACAGCGAGGAGTTCAACGGGAGGGAGTTTAAGTTGAGGTGAAAACCGTATTGCGGATGAGCTTGGCGCGCTGGGCGAATTTAAGAGTACTCAAGGTTTCAAGAGCGTTGCTGCAAGTCCAAACAGCATGTCAGATGGAAATCATGGATATTCACTGCGTAGGACATAGGAGGTGTATCTTACATCAAAGGAATACAGAATCATCGACACGTCGCAATCTGAAACTTGGGAGACTAACCAGCTGGAAGGACTGATGGTAGCAATGATGGTAGTTTTCGAGTTTCCTCCGAGAGAATCCTGCACAGTGATACACATCCAATTCCCTCAATAAAATGCTGGCAATTCGGCAGACAGCTCGCGAAGACCTATTCTCATTGACTCGACTCCACCGGGGCATGTTGAGGACAATTAAGGTGACCTTACATCTGACGATATACCAGCGTAAGATCATCTAGGAATATCTTACCTGGAGAAGGAAAGTGAGCTTCGAATCTCGATAAGGAACATGGCGTTGTTTGCCGTTGGCGACATCGACTAGAATCATGATGACCAATCTGCGTAGGAGATGTGGAGGTGAATATTAGCATCGAGTACCAAGAGATCAAACAAGGATGTCGAGCAGTTACAAACGTTCTCAAGTCAGTTCTCCCCTGGCGACACAATCATGAAACCTACCCAAGAGTAGAAAGAGATTTGTTGATGTTCGCAGCTTCTTTCAGACGTTCACCTTCGGCTCCGGAGGTTTTCTGCCTGGGAACATGCATTCCCTACGTGTGAGTGATTGACGGAACGACTTCAAGCGTGAAGGTAACGCGAATCAAACTAATTATACACCATCGCAACGTTGACGAGACTTGAATTGATTATAAAAACATGCTCACCTTTCAGATCCTGCAAGATCAACGAGATTCAGTCTCCCAAATCGGATGTTGGTCATTGAATCGCGTTCCCATCTGCTTTCGATGATGCATGTGAATACGCTGTGAGAGCGGCTGGACTCTCTGTTCATGTTCGTAGCTGCCACTTTCCTATTGGCCGATCCCTGTAAACCGCCAACGATGGTCATCATAGTCACCACTTGCATTGTGCCCAAGAAGGCATTCATCACACTGTCAACAGATCAAGACAGCAAGATTTCCGAGGGAGGTAGCAGGACTCACCTGACAAAGCAATTGAATGACGTCTTGAACACAGTGGACTTCGACTTCTGTCAAATTCTCCACATAGACTCCTTTCCGTACATCCTCTCGCATCTGCATGAGAGCACCGAAATGTTGTATTCAGAGCAATTCCACGCCACCAATTACAATGACATCACGGATCAGACAGGTTGCGGAATCTGTACCTGCAAGTTTGTGGACGTAGGTTCCAGCAAATCAGTAATTTGCTCATTGTATATTTCAAGGAAGGAGCATTTGGTCATAAATTTCAGGTTCTCGTCCTTGCGCTGTTCCTCTTCCTGCGGAGCCAATCGATTACAAATTCAAATCTAAGTACCTCACACGATCCACACGCGAATTGCAATTTTAACTTTTCCAGTTATTCCACACCCCACATTCAGGAGTTCGCCCATGGGAAAACAGAATTGACGGTGCAGTGAAAATTCAATGTATCCACAAGGATGTATACCAATTTAATCCTTGAGAAGAGGTACTCGAAAACACGCGGAGTCATGCCCCTATTATCACTTGGTCTATCGCTGATATGGTCAATGTCTCCAAGCATAGTATGCGTCTTACCACTTCCAGTCTGACAAAATCATAACAGCTACCAATCAGCTCATAGCCATACGACAAGACGTTATGATACCAGCGCACAACAGCAGGAAACGAGCAATCATTGCCATGTGAAGCGATACAAGTCCTTGAGAAATCTGTGCGAAGTTTCAGAAGGTTGCAGGGTCGACCTGGCCATATGCGAACATGCAGCTATTGTAACCTGCCATGCAATTCTCCACCATTGGTAATCCCGCAACATTGAACAGTTTCTCCTGTAAATATTTCAACATGTATGTCAGAGCAATCCGATGGCAAGTCTTTCCGTAGTTGACACCACTCACCAAAATGAAATCATTCAAATACAACAATGGGAATAGGTTGACGACGTTTGCTTGTTTAGCACAGAAGGGTTGTGAGCATGCGGACCTGAGTGATAATTTCACCAGCCACGTGGTCAAATGTGAAACGAGTTTCAGGTTGCCCCAACCAGGTGATTTGGTGAGGACCCTCTTGCCTTAGGCATTTACTGAAGCCTTGAGAGGCCATTTCAGAGGCACTGATGGGGCGAGTTCTGATTAAGACCTGTGGAAACCAACTTCAACGTGAGGATTGCGAGAAAGAAAGGTGTAAAGAAAGAGGATCTCCAGCGCAATTAAGGAGTTGCAATGATTCTCGAAAACAAAGGCTCCCCATGAAACTGAAAATACAGTGGCCAAGACTCGCAAGACCGCCTCTATAAGGCTTGGAGTAAAAGCAGAATCAAAGTGGGCAACAAAACTACCAGTGACCACCAAACATTTCAAATCATTCACGGCACGCGAATTGATAGAAGGGCTTCACACAGTACAATCATGTAACAGCTGGGAGGTTTCGTGAAAAAGTGTGAAAAGGAACTGCGTGATCACCTGCACATTGTGATCGTGCCAGAACGTAGGGTCCTCTTCAAGATCGAAATGTTGCTCAGCTGTTGTTTGACTGACACTTCTGCCGCCGGAAGGAAGAGGTACGAGCGCACGGGAGGTCGAAGTACCTGCCACTGCAGATCCTTGGGCACCTCCGTATTTCAAAGTCCGGGTCACACTCTTGGCAGGAGTGGCGGAAGTGTTCTGACTCGGCACCGGACGAGAGGATATTGGCTCACAATCAGAGCCATGTTTGTTTCCGCGGTCAGTCACATTCCTGTACGCACGAGGAGTGTGAGAATTACCGTTCTCCGCACAATGTTTAGTGACCCCGTGTAGCTCTGCTTGTCCCTTGCTACATAGAGGCACTGCAGCGTGAGATGTCTCACTCAAGGGCATCTCGATCCCTGGCTCGGTCGAGCTGCTATCTAAAGCCCTGGTGACAGATTGACTTTTTGCAGGAGATGGATGACGGATATGCGATTTCTTGAATTTTCCATGACCTTGCTTCTCCGGAGTCCCATTTCCCCCATCAACGTTCTCCATCAAGGGGAATAAGCACTGGCCACTTCTCTTCTTCGCTTTCGGCGTTGTAGCATCCATCTTCCCTGAGGGCGTCAGGACATCGACAATATTCTCATCAGACGACATGAGAGGGACACGACCACCCTCCGCTATGGAGCTCAAAGGTTTCCGCGTAGGCGTGAGATCCCCCGAACTAACAACATTGGCGTCAATATTCTCCTGGGAGGGCTTTCTCGGAGAACCACGCACCAAACTGCGCAAGGGGGACGTTCCCCTTCCCATCACCACCTTCCTACCGTCCTCCCACTACGCACTACGCAAGCAACACCCTCTCCTTCACGCACCCTCACCTCCAAACCATCTACAACAATCCCCGTCTTCATCTGCCAGTACACCAAGTTACGTCTCTCCAAAATCTGTCGGAAAACTCTTCCCGCTCTCGACCTCTCTCAACTTCTAAAACTCTACTCCAGCATGCGGACACTCCCCGTCGACCGTCGCCCGCAGCAGATCGACTTGGTTTCTGTTTCCGCCTCGTCCTCCACGGCAGCACACTCAGCCCTCACCCGCTACCTACTACGCTACGATCCCGCTACACAAAAACTCTCCGAGAAACAGAAGCAGCACCCGTTCTTGAACGAGCGGCAAGAACAAAGTCCGAAAGGTGAGCCCAGGCTGTGGCAAAGGCGGGCTGGCGTCATCTCCGACCGTTGCAAATTTGAACTATCATCTTTTTCGCGGCAGTCTCACGACTGGTCCTCCCCAAATTTCAAATTTCGACCGAAATGTTGTCAGAACATGCACATCTCATCTGGCATTCAAGACAAAGTCTTTACAGAAAAGCCCTTTACAGTATAATCTAGGCTCATCAGAGACTGAGATTATCCTCACTTTCTGATCATTTAACACCGCATATCTACGTATTTTCTTAACTGTGGTAACCAGTGATCGGATCTATATCAATCTTACTGAAAACGAAGATATCATTGTTATCTGAGGTAAATCGTAGTCCCTATTACTTACAGGTGCACGGTATTAGTACCTCGACGCGTGTAGTATATTGTTATTGTAGTTGTATTGCTGGTGGGTCCGGTTAGGTTCTCTGCTTTCTGGAGTCGCTCGACATTCATGGGCACGTATGGGCACGTTTGGGAACGATTGGGCACGTCATGGGATCCTTTTGGTTGAATGAAGTTTCGTGGAATCTGCGGCGGGGGCCTTCTTATCATCAGAGCAGCATATCGGAACCGTCAAAAAATTGGCATCGTTCGGTGCTTAAATCGACTGGAACATGTCCATTTCAAACTTCTTCGTATTAACCCCGTAAACTGATTAATATTGAGATAAGAACAAAATAAATAAGAAATAAAAATAAAAAATAAAAATCACGAATTATTATTCTTATTCTGTATTTGAATAAGTACATTGATTATATTGTGAGGTCGGAGACATCTTTGCACTTAATTGCCTCCTTAATGTATGTGTGTATGTATGTATGTATACTTGTATATGTGTATATGTATAAAAGCCTTTTCTATATGAAAATTAAAGCAAGGGACTTGGTATTGAAAGCTTGAGAAAAACTATAGATTTGTGATTCATTTTTAGTTAAAGAGACAGTTTAACATAATTCATTTTTTTTGTGCTGTCAAAAGCCATGAATTATCAGGACATGTTATATATTTGTTCTATTAAAATTGATAATCTAAAAATGAAGGAAAATAAATTGATAAAAATTGAAGGGCATAATATAAACATTCTTATGTAGTACTGAAGCAAAAGATGCCACTCAAATTACGATTTTTTTCAAAATACAAATTGAGCTTCCAATTAATCATTTCTACAAATGTATTATTGTCTTATATATCTATTAAAGTAAGAAAATTTGTAGTTTTGTAATTTAAAATAGGAATCCTTTCATTTGTTTTTTTAACATTGAACATCAATTAATAAACTGTTGGCGGCATTAAATGTTTGTTTCAAGTTGTTTTATGTTACAATAGATGAAATCTATGTGTACATTCATGTATGCACATATATATATATATATATATATATATGTTTGTTTGTTCATCATCGAATAGAATTTTTCAGTACATAAATTTTTTACATGCAACAAATCTCTTGAATGTAGTATTTTTTACTTTCAGTGGATTCAAATGTAAAATATGAACTAAAATTGCATACATTGAAGAAAAAAAAGAAAATGCAAGAGTCTTTGTTATTGGCTAAACTAGGTTTTGAATTATTTGGTACATCCCGAATCATGTAATTGCTGAAGATTTTGTAACCCATCTATCAACACAAAAACAATGTTACTGTAATTTGAATGGGTAGTTTTTCAACATAATTGAAAAGTAACAAATTTGATGTAGTTTTTTTTTAAAAAAAAAACTGTAACTAAATGTATAATATACATAGCATCACCTTTTTCCTTTTCATTTTTCAAAGATTATAAGATTTTTTAAAAAGGATATCGAGTAAGAAATTTTCTTCCAAACTATCATTTAATGCAACACTTTTGTACCGATATAACACCCCCATATCATACAAAGGCAAATAATATAATCCTTGCCAAATACTACGACAGGTAATGGAACCGAGAATTAACTTCTACATTCCATACAAAAGAAACAAGAAATAAGATAAAACCATGTTCTTCAAAAGAATTTATGGTGAGTGCTTGTGCAGGTTTCACTGCTCCATTCACCTCCTTTAATGTCTCGTAGTGGGAGTAAGTATCTTTCAAAACCATCCAGGTTGAGATTTTCGTTGACGCAATTAGAGTTTTTTTAACTAATCAAGGGAGTCATACAGTAGTAGGCTTGCTCTACTACTCTTCCTCTCCTTTGCATTGTCTTCGTATGGAATTTAGTCCATGGCGTTGTGGCAAGCATCGTCATCCTCTCGAATCCTCGACCAGTGTTGGATCTAGACCTACACGTTGTATCGTCCCTGTCTCGTGGGATTTGCTGTTCTGCACGTAGTGTGTCGGGGAGATTCTCCTTCGAAGTCTCACAATCATCCGCTGCCTGCAGGCTGTCTTGTACCTCCTCCCCGAAACCGTCGTCAACAACGTCCATGTCCATGAATCCTGGTTGATAACCCTTGTTGCTGTGTTGCTCATCGAAGCAATCTCCTGGTAGTTTTATAATATTTTCAGAAGTATAACCTGTTCGAACACTATGTGTGCTGCCTAATAGATGAATAGCGCAAAATCGAGGAACAGCTAGGTTTTGTAAGTCACTGGGCAGACGAGCTGCCAAGGGGATGGGGTTTAGGAAGAAGTCAATTACGATGATCGATCGTCATTGTTAGAAGGTGTGATTATCTTGACCGAGTGTATAAGTCAGGGTTCAGAGTCTTGAGTCAACAAGCATCCATCGTTTAATTACCTTCATCACAGCTGCGGATAGCCATTGTGAGGATTTGAGCTGCTAATGCCCAGAGGTGAGTTGTGCAGACTTAGACACTCAGAAACTCTACCTCCGCTAATACCTTCAAATTTCGAAACATTTGTCAATTTACGCTGCTAATCGGGTCTGGAGGGTAGTAGCCATGGCCAGCTCCTCGGCATGCATCCATGGAGTGACTTGTGGGAAAAGAATATCGAGATGCGTTGGAAATTGCTTCACATGGCGGGTTTCATGTGAGGTAGCCGCTGCTATGTCAGCTAGCACAATTACGAAAATACAATTCCCTCAAACCAATTCTGCTGTCAACTACAAATTCAAGTTAAGAAGCACTGTTTCTCAAAGTAGCGACACTGTTAAACAGTACATTAGGTTCCTTATAAAATTGTAGAGATCAAGAACAAATGTTGCAAGTGTAGCAGTGTTCAGGACACACCAAGTGCTACCGATGCAGCGACAAGATTCGTTCATGTCACGTGTAATTGGCTAGTAGGTTGCTAACCTAAAGTAGACATGCATGTGCGCTGGTTGTCTGAGCACATGGTTCTAAGGGAGCGTTTCGGTTGTAGAAGGTTTGGTTACATTGTAAGAACGCTTCTAGAGATGACAGAGTAGAGCATTTTTTTAGCGGGTGAGAATACACTTGAAAATGTAGGTCGTGGTTGCTGACAGGGAGATTGATGAATGTTTTAGGCTAAAAAGTTCGCAGGGGTTCCGGACTTAAGTACAGTTATTCACTCATCTTTGCCGGTTTACTGTTTCTAGTAAGCGCCGGTTTTTTGAGTGGTGAGGTGTGTTCTCTCTTCTAACGTAACGTTTACAAAAACGGATACGACTGAATTTTCTTCCGGTGAGGGAGTAGTTCTAAGGACGGTTGATGACACAGAATACTGACATCGGTTGAATGTGACACATGCAATTCGGGGACTGGCTAATTTCATCTGCTTGCTCCATTGGATGACACAGTCTACACGATCCTCACAGTCAGTATTAATGCTGCTTACGCAAGAGTAGTGTGCCTACGTCAGCGTCGAACCTGACAGCGCGCTTTTAAGATTTCCGTCCTGAGTTAATTCGCTTCCAGAAAAGAGAGAGCATTGGATATAGGCCCAATTCACATTTAGATTGTGATGAATGGAATTATTAGATATAGCTAGTTTAGCTAATTTTTATCCCCTCACGAAGGTATCGTTCAAATCCTCTTCGATGCAGACAAACCACATATGCAACGAATGTGAGGTCAAATCGTACATTTACATAACTCGATTCAATTACGACAAGATCGAAGTCTGGTAAATTTGTTCTTAAATCCACGCAATGGCAGCTATGGGAGAAGTGACACGAAATAATCGATAGACAATCATAAGGACATTGCCCTGAACAGATTTTGATCGAGAGAGACGCAATGAGTGCATAATTGGATCAAATGTTTAAGTGGAAGTTTCAGAGGATTACACGGTCAAGCTGTTGATCCGATGGGGCAGGGACTAGGTGTACACGTATATTATACAATCTTACGCAATCTTCGACAGAACGTCGTTCAACAAGGTGACTGTCTGCGAGTAGTACTTCTCTGCGTCCTTCGTACTCTTCGATCTTGCTGCGTAGTCAAGCTGTAAGACAACGTAGTGTGAGAAAAGATGCCTCCACAAAAAACTTAGTAAAATGATAGTTTAGACTCCTGCTTGAAATTGACAAAAAGTAGCCACGTATTCTGAGAGGATGGGGAAGCTTACAGCATTGAGGGACTCAAAGAGCTTGAGAGACAATGCCTTGAGAGATTTCCTATCTTCCTTTGACTTCGAGGTGATAACTGTGTTCAAGTCGTATCGTAGGTAACCAGCTGATGAGCGCAGACCGTTCTGGACGTATGGCCATGCCTTCTTGTCGATCAGCGACTTCACGTTGATGATGTCCTGGGCAGAGAATTTCGCTCTTTGAGCAGCATCTGCGGGGGACAAAGGCTGAATGAAGAACCTTTCCCTCAAAGGCAAGTCGGTGTCCCTCGCCTGATCAGCGTTCTCAGTACCGGCTGCAATAATAGAGGATATCCGAAGGTCAATGGTGGAGAACATACTGACAAATCATAGATTACATAATTGCTTCCCTGAGGATCATTGGTTAACCACCATCGGTGGTCGCGTCCGGTCGAGAGTGCGGACTAGGTGCAGTAAATGAAAGCGGGTGACTGATTACCACTAGAGAGTTGCATAAACGAAAGACTAATGGTAGGTTCCAGCATGTTACAGAGATATGTGACGCTCGCGGCCACTACTCGATGGCAGAGAGAAACGAACATTGCTCGACACTGACAGAATCCGCTACTGATCATTCGTAGTTACACAAATCCAAACACAGTAACACAATTTCTGACGTAATGGCACTTACGGAGTCCGCCCGATAGAGGGGGAGGAGGCTCGAGCTTGACAGAGCGAGCATCGGCGCGCGCTTCGTTCACGACGGCAGTTCCAACAATGGTGGCAGCCAAGAGGCTAAGGACGGACCTACGGCTCTGTACCGAGGCAGCAGCATCACTCTGCTCCGCCCGGGCGACCACCACAGCGGGCTTGGACACGCACACGGAGTTCACTCTGCTGCTCCCGTTTATCACATTGTTACAGCTCACGAGACCGCCTTGAGTTAGTGCCTGCGATGTACCGCAGAGTCCTGCCATTGCAACCGTGTTGGCCATGTCTGTAAGCGGAAAGGGTTCGACAAAACTCAGTCAGGGCAGCGATAAACTCACGACGTGGAATGCGATCTCAGAAGGGGGGGTGAGGGAGCAGATATGCAGAAGAGGAGGGGGTGGTGTTGTTCCGAGGTGGACAATCCAGGCGCTTCATTCCCTTCTCATTCACTGGCTATGGGGATTTTATGTTTTCAAGTGGACCTCCACGTGTGCAATCCTCTCCACTGAAATGAAGCCCGGCGTTATGCGCATAGCAAAATCTTGCAATATCCTAAAATCCACAAAAGTCCATTTTTCGAAGATGAATGGACCTCCGACGACCTCTCATCCTCACCCCCCCCCTTCCACTCACTGCCCCTTTCACACTCTCGCATTGCTAATGCTGCTCTCACACCATTGCATTGTATCTCACTTCTTAGTTCTCATAAGCAAGTCGGATGTTATTTTATGAATATTTTATATATATATATATATATAAGAATGTTAAATAGACCTAGGTTATTACTAAATTTACCCACCCATTCTAACCATTGTGAAAAGAAAAAAAATTACCTCTAGATTTATTTCTCCAATATTGGGTCCAAAACCAATGAAAACCAACGACATTCATCATGATTACCATATTCTTCATTATAGGTAAGTTGATTTAGTAAAAACTTGGGTCTATTTAACATTCCCTTATATATATATATATATATATATATATATATATAATTTAATATAAAATAGAAAATGCAACATTTTTTTTTAATATGCATATGATATAAAAGATGCAAATGTATATAAGATAAAGAATTCTTACGGGGATAAAAAGGAAAGCTTCTTGTTTAAAAGAAGACCAGAAGTCTAAAAATGTGCATGGATTGATTAGAGGCTTTATTACATGCAAAGCAACAGTAGTACTTACATCAAAAAATGGAAGGGCACATGTATTTTATTTTATTTGTTTTATTTTATTTTTTCCATCATTGTTGGAAGGAGTCAAAATTTGTAAGTTGGAATTGTTAAAACATCTTATTTTAAGAAAAAATGCAAAGTTAGTTCTAATATTGAAACAGACAGAAGTAAAGAATTTGTAGATTACATGTATTTAACTTTTTAAATACCACCTTATATAATTTTTAAGGCAGGCAAAATGTATTCTATAATTTTACAGGGGATTTATTTAGTGAAATGGAAATGTATATATCGAAAAATTGAAAGTATCTTCTTTTTACAAGAATTAAAAGCTATCTTAGAAAAAAAAACAAGTTAAAAGAAAGTAAAGTTTCTAAGATAACATACAAAATGTTGCATAGTAAAAGATCGTAACAGAGTTTTGGGAACAAAGTTATTAATATCCTATGCTTTTTTGACAAGTATATAACATTCCGTAACAATAGAATATACAAATTTTCAGAAAACCTGGAGTAAAAAACATGTATATGTATCAGAACTCAATTACACTTAGTGAGTAATTTATTCAATACATAATTTAAATTATGAATATATAAATGTACATACAAAAACTTGCATTCACCTGTGTTATATATTATGACTTTAAAAAATTTCAAATTTATAAGTACTTTTTATGTTGATTGTATTTCAGATTCATTTTTACATGTCTTTAAGTTAACTCATTATTTCACAATTCTCAAAAATATATAACAGGAGTATTATTTTTCTTTATTTGAAAAATAAAAGAATAGATTTAATTTTTTTTTTTTTGTTAATTTATGATCTGATTGGAATTGGATCAATTTTTTTATTACATTTTCCTTTATTTAACAAATAGGGTTCAAGTACAAAATATTTTTTACAATGTACATATATTATATTTATTTAGAGGTAACATAAATGCTCAAGTTTTATTTGAATGAATTATATGTTCAATGCAATAGTGAAGTCTAGAAGATGTATTTAATAAATTGAAATCTATACATTTAGGGTAATTTGCAGTAGTGAAACTCATCCTCAAGTAAATGTGCAACAATCATTTCAATCCATTTAGAGTTTATCACAATAATATTTTTTTATGCTTGTACTTATAAAACTAAATACATGTATTTGAAATATAGAATGGGTTTTACCACAATTGTCTTAATTGTCATATTTTTAACAGAGTAGCATTTGAAAATCACCATCAATTAATAATAATACAAAAAATTCCTCATAAGTTTGGAAAAGACAATATCTATAATAAAAACAGACCTTTCCCAAAATCCACACTTTGATGTGTATTAGAAATCAAACAATAAAAAAATATGATCAATCAATTAAGAATATATATGAAAATCATATCATTTGGGTTCATAAGAATAATTCTTTCAAAAACAAATTCTAATAATATTCCTCTCTTAACACTTTTTATCTTCTTACACAAGGATTGTGAACCGTATTTTGGGTTCCTTAAAATATCATGAGACATGTGATACATTCATACAACTTAATTTATGAAACACACAAGGTATTAAATGATGTTGACAAAATTTCCCTGGGACAGACAGTGACATACATAGATAATTAGATTGATTAATAGGTTTATTTATTTATTTATTTATTTATTTACGTCTATGCAAATTTGATTAATGAATACAGGTGCTTGAATTCGATGAAGCACTGAACATTTGACCAACATTTACATACACAGAAATAGCATTCTCCTGCTCCTCGAAGCTAACGGCAGCTTTGCCCTACGTGAGAATCCAAAATGTGGCTCGGTGCAGCTTATGCACACTGTGTCGATCGTCAGCAAATGATCTCTCATTTTAAACTTCAGGCAAATCCTTCTGTTCAAGACTGAGTGTAACTCGCAAGAGTTTCTTCATGAATAATGAGAAAATCATGGGTTTTGTTTACATATGACAAGCAAAACCACGCCGAACTCTAGGTGAACTATGCTTGAAATGGACGCCCTGGCTGAGAGTGTTGCTCTTGCGGTGCATCCCATTGCGACACCGACGTCGTAAATGTTTGCAAGGACTAGTGAAAGCTGCTTACAAGAGTTGAGAGATTACGTATCGAAACTTCTCGTCATGTTTGTCTTGACATTGATGATTTCACAAACAGATTTACTGCACATGAGTATCTTTGTAACTCAAAGTTTATCTGCTGTTATGTTCATCATGGTGGTTCCGGTATGTTGATGAGTGCCGCTGCCGAAGCTCCTCCGACTTCCTACTCCTGTGTTGCCGATGACAAAGTCATAAGGGCCACCACTGCAGTCCGCATGGTTGGCCGGTGCTCGGGGAGGTCTTGTGTGCACGATCCTGCAAGTTGCGCCATCTGGAAACAAACCCGCTTCAGTGACATGGGTTCAGCTCGGAAGAAGGAAACTGTTGTACCGAAAGACATGGACAGTAGCTTCAATAATTGGGCAGTCGGAAAAGAATTACCTTCCATGCCGCCTCTAAAGGATACTTATCTCGCAGATTAGGATCCATGAACTTCGGCAGCTTCTCTTTTCCGTTTGGGGATGTAAGTACAGGGTCGAACTGGCACGAACAGCACACTGGTCATAATGACGAGCAACCTATGCTTGTAAGAAGTGGTTATTTCAATGTATCGGCGGCGTAAATTGAAGGTCCAATCTCAGTGGGATATGATAGCACATACAAAATTGACCAGAGCTCCTGGCTCCTTTTCTCGCCATGTAACGCTAGAAGGCGTTGCTTCCCCAGTCATGGTCGACGCTCCTCTCATAATAGCTTCTCTGCCGGACAGAATCTCGAATAGAACGACTCCGAAAGCGTAGACGTCGACCAAGGGTGACACATCTCCAAATCGTGCATACCTGAACTCAGTATTAGGAGTAATTTTACTGTGGATCTTTGGTTTTCATGTATGGGCAATCTTATGCCTCTATGATCAATTGGCTCCCACATCCTACCTTCCACTGAACTAGAATGCGCCACAATAACAGGTCGATGGGAAAATAGTGGATATTGAACTGGAGCTATGGAACAAACAAGAGGGACGACAAAAACGGTGTGCTGCAGGCGGACACAATACAGCACGCTTCGGCGAAGACGCATTATGATTGGTAAATGGCAATCGATTATGTAAGCTTACTCCGGAGACATGTAACCCCAGGTTCCAATCACTCTTGTGGGTATTGTCGCTGAATTATCATCGACTTTTGAATGAGTGAGTTTCGTGAGACCAAAGTCGGCCACCTGCACACATCAGCGCCGCATTGAGTGTTTCGAATCCATCGACTCCTAGAATGTGTCAATTCAGACAATCACGGGAGATAAAGCAGCAGGGATGCAACGTTTTGAGGGAATCGAGAGCCCTAAACCTTCGCATGATAGTGCTTGTCAAGGAGTATGTTGGCGGATTTGATATCTCGGTGAATGTATTTCGGTTTCGTGTGCTCGTGAATGTACTCCAATCCTCGTGCCGCATCTAGTGCTATTTGCACCCTAGACAACCAAGATAATGGTGCAATGCCAGCTGGACACACATATTACACATTAAAATTACTAGCTATATGTAAACCATGTTTATTATGCAGACTGTAGGCAATCAAGTTGAAGTTACTAACGTACAGTTTGGCAACTGATTTTGATGTAAGGTTTAAATCTCTATAACTGTCATCGCTTGGCAATCTACAACGGAGTCTTACCTTTTGTCTTATGTAGATGCTGATCAAGAGTTCCATTCTCCACAAATTCGTATATTAAAAACAGGAATTCTTGGGTACAGTATCCAATCAGTTGGACCTGGCATAATCCGTCACTGAGAGAGTTATGAGATATCTTTAAAGCAAGAACTAGCGATGCTAGCATGACATGGAGCCATAGCACGTTGACGTCGCAACTAGCTGCAACATCAACATAAAATTTCAAGTATTAAAGGAAGAATTCTTTTACCAAATTCGTGTGGTGAACATGTGTGAGAACTTGGAGCTCAGCCATGAACTCCTTGGTTGCTTGTAGGTTCATCTTCTTAATAGCCAACCTCTGCGCGTTACATACACGGAAGTGAGAGCTCTGAGGGTTCTCTATGCTTAGTGAACACCGGAAAAATAATGAAATATTACAGAAATTTCTCTGGAGCTGAATGTGAGAGGGAGAGAATGGTTTCAGCTTGAAAATGAAGGGAAAGCCACACAATCAGTTCTGCACAGAGTGAGTGGAAGACCTGTCCTCGTATCTCCCCATAGTAGACTACTGCAAATCCACCTGCTCCGATCTCGTTTGCCACGCTGAAACCGTTAGTGGCGTTTCTTAGCTCCTCATGTGTGTATTCCACAGAATTATTTGTGCTGTAATCTTTAGGTGATGTGGCCGCGAAAGAATTACTTCCTGGGTTTGAGCTCGCCTTCGAGGATGCTGGTGAATTTCTCACAAAACGCTAAAATCAAAAACTCTAGTGATATGAAGTGAGCAAACTATGACAGTTGTAAGCCATAACATGTTGGGAATGAACTTGAATGGACGACGTAGAATGAGCACACATATCAGAAAAAAACGTAATGCATGTGGATTAGCTCATTCCTTCAAAATTGATGATACCTACATGGAGTTGTGTATCCGAAGTGGCTGTCACCACTATTGGTGAAAAGTGGACGTGAAAGCGTTCGCCTATTCTTATTTTGTTTCCTTCTTTTGTAGACGCAGAAATAGTAGAGAACAAGCGCGAGAACGATGAACAGCACAGCTGCTCCTCCGACTACAGCCCCTACTACAACACCTGTATTGCTAGATTTAGCTCCCCCAGCTCCTGAATTACTTATCCCACTGCAGCCCATCCAATACACACGGTAAGTTTGGATAAGCCGGTCACGAACTGGTAACAGGAACAAAAAATAGCTTGCCACTGGAAATGATCTCCATTCAGAAATCGCAAGCAGGGTTCACATATCTATAGAAAGTTGGGGTTTTGCTTCGCTTGCAACCCTATCTTAGGTTCCATTCCATTTCTTTTTATCAAAGTATTGGTATTGAAAAAACACTTTTTTGATTTAAGGTGCAGAGTGACGAGTTCGCAAGATTTTGGATGCATTTTGTGCTCGATGGCACTGGCAGTACTCGTAAATATTAGAAATAAAACCGTCGGAGAAGATCTTGAACTTACCTTCCATATGGGGTGTAATTCCCGTTCCTATCTGTGGTCACCAAACAACCACCCACGTGTTACAGAATCGTCACATTAGCCAGTGCGCAAAACTTTTGTCAAGTCGCATTGAAGCATGGCTACTTAACATTCTGCATAATCACGTAAAATAATGGATGAGAATCAGCTCAACACAAAGAGAATTGCATACCCAACTTTTCAACTATTAAGAATGAGGATTCATAGTCTGTCACTGAGAAACTGATACCTGGGATGGGGATGAAGGCATACTGCGTGGGCTGTGCATTGTCCCAGACGATGCCTGGATTGAATCGCTTCACAAGATCTACACTAGTATTGAAATCCGATGCAATGCCACTTAGGTTGCTACCCGTACCAGTCACTACCGGATACGTTAGGAAAAGGCCATAATCAGAACTCACGCTAGGGTTCCCACACGAGCAATTCACAGGGATATCCAAGTAAGTTCCTGCTTTCACAGTATTTTTATCTGCAAGAGTGTTCCAGCTTGCTACCCAATCAGGTTGCGTCAGGTTTTGGAAGGCGTTGCTGGTAATATTGACAACAGAACCGTCATCAGTGACCTGGATTCACGAAACCAATTGTGAGCAAACATCATGCAGCCCAATTGTCCCTGCCACCCCCAAAATCTCACCACGTCAACGAAACAGGCTCACAGCCATTTAGAAAAACCTGCACGTGAATTACACTAAGCTTGCGGAGATTCCGTGAAGCTTAACCTGGCCCACCCACATAAACATGCCAATGATATGGAACCACAAATTAACTGAGAATAATCGTATCGGAGTTGAACAACGATACCTGATACGGGAACTTGTGTAACATTTGGTCGTTAACACAGTCGCATCTGAAAGGAACGTATAAGGGATTACCAGTGACTATGTAATTTGTTTCAACAATACTGGGATTCACTGCTAGAATCTGCGTCTCGGATGTTCGAAACTTGTGGCCAATGGAGTCCATTGTCTCAGTATACTGAATGATATAGAATGCGCATGCTGTGTCGCACCCTGTTTCTGGAAGACAGACAGCTCCACATCTCCGGGGATCAAACAACGCACAGTGAAGCAGAAGAGCCCTCAGCAATATACCACTCCCAGCTGCCCGTGATTTCGCCAGCGAATCCTGCCGCCCCATTCCGGTAAACCCAACTCGGAGTGAAACAGTTACACCCACATGTGTGTATTCATGCACATGGATGGGCTACAACCGCTTTCTGATCCGTCGTAGTCACGGCGTATTGTTCCTTTTTTTTGTGGAGGGCGGCAGAAAACTCTTGCTGCTCTTCAACTGAAGAGGTATTACTGCTCTCGATCGTTCAGGGAAGTTTTATGGTCTAAATTGGAACAGTGAGCTTAGCGGAAGTGACCACCGCTACCCACAACCCAGAAAATGCTTCACCAATGGCAGTAATCCCAATAGAATGAATCGTAACGCGATCACTCTCAATCTAGAACTCCAGAATCCTCACCGCTGCAGACCAAAGACGTCAGAAATTATTCAATGGCTTTCTAATGGACATGAACAGCTTTCGCTACAACTTCAAGCCGACAAGATTCTGCTTTCACAGGAACGAGATGAATGAGATCTCTTGAACCTGAGTGGACCTTCAGTCTTCCAAACAAACCTCCACAGCGTATCAATCGCTCAAAACACTTCCAAACACTCTACAACTATCTACCTACCAGTGTCTCTCTCACACAGTGACCATAATCCGCGTGTACAGCACACCCACGTCCAATCGTCACACCTCTCTCAAACCGCGTTAGGCAATGATCCCAAGTCTAAGCAAAATTCCACCCGCAGAAGCACCGGTCACTGCGACGCTGCAGGCGAAGAGAAGGAGAAAAGGAGGAGCTGGGGGAGTGTGATGAAGCCGTGCAAGTTGCTGATTGCAAGGAGACAAAAGCAAAAACACGGCACCGTTACGCAACGCTGAACTCACGCTGCAGTATAAAAACGTTTATGCCGCGACCCAGTTCCGTTACGGTGTCGGCGGCTTAGCTTCGTGTTCCCCCTAATCTAGACACTAATCCCCGGCTGCTCACCCATTGTAGGTGGCGATGGCGATGGCGGCTCCAACATCTCGCATCAGCTGCTCGGCAAAACTATGGCTGCAAAACAATGTAAAAACACGAGGTTTAGCACAATTGCATCAAGAAAAGTTGTCACTTTTGATGAGTTAAAATATTTGAGCAAATTGAATCCAACTAGAGCTTAGAATTAGTTGACAATAGAATAGATCGGAACTGTTGCATATTGCTTGTATTATGATTCTACATGATGCAATCAGTTTACAGTTGAACAGAATAGAATTCATTTGTAAATCGCGTCATTCTCTGAATGCAGGGATGTCGTTTTGTGATACTGTAATTATTCGAAATAGAAGGCTAAACTTTTCTTTTAGTTTCAAACTTTTCTTTTAGTACTGCAATACAGGATATGTGGGACTTTAGACATGTAGCTTATTTTTATTTATTATTTTATTTACTTATATATTGACAACATAAGAAAAGATTCTAATGCATGTGTATATGTATGTGTATATATGCATCTGTATGTTGCAGATAAATAAAAGTGTAATGCGTAATTTCAAAACCACCAGAGTGATGTAACCTTACTGATTTTAAGTATTTGATTGTCCAATTGTGTTTGAATTTAAAACATTTTTTTTCCAAACTCTTATTTTTGATAATTTGTATGTTGATAAACATCTTTATTAAAATTGTATATAATTTTGGTCTTTCATAATGTGATCTAGTATTTGAAAGAAATTTTTATCAAATCAGGTCAAGATAAATTAAAACTTGTATATAAATACAATCTTTTTTTATTTATAAGTTATTTATTATATGAATTATCTATTTCTCTTTTGATATGCATGCATAGTATTAAAAGAATATTATGTAGGATATTTTTGATTGGTTACCATACATCTTATCTAAACCACTAAGTTATGATTTTTTATTTAATATTATATAATGATTATGATTAGTCTTAATATAAAAAATAAACAAAATTTTAGTATAATTTCTTTTAGGCTCATGGTACAAGTACACCCTAAGTTGTTATATGCACACCCATTATGTCTACACACACACCCAAAGCTTCTGATTAACTCATCCAAATCCCTTTTTTCTTGCCTTGATGTAGGTTATGGCCCCCCTCCCTCTCTTCCTTGCTCTAGTGCAGGTTTTAGTCCCTCTCAAAGGGAGGTTAGGGTTGATAGGAGATTTATGGCTCATGTTGCAAGAAAAGAAGTGAAGGAGTTTATGAAAGAAGAAGAGTATTTTTTGCACCCCATGAATATTAAGCTTGAGAAGTTTAATAGAGTTTTTATAGGGAAAAAAGAAGACTACATTATTTGTATACAAGAGCTAAAGCATTTAAGAAATGCATAAGGAATATTCAACTATCAATGCTTAATCTTTGCCTTCTTGCAATCTAAGCGAACAAGAAAGGAAGAGAGGCGGTGGGACTTGTGCCAAGGCAAGAAAGAGAGGGAGGAGGCCACAACCCCCATTGGGGCAAGGGAGAGAAGGAGGACAACAAAGACTCTCACCAAGACAAGAAAAAAAAGAATTTGGGTGAACCAATCAGAAACCTTGGGTATGTATATAAACATAATGGGTGTGCATATAACAACTTGAGGTGTGCTTGTAGCTTGAGCCTATCTCTTATATAAGCCTCATACAATTTTAAAAAACTTACACTATTAAGTTATATTACACATATGGCATTGTATTTCTCTTAATTTTTTTTGTATATCACAATTATAGAATCTAATTTTCTTAATTAATAGATTAAATTAAATGCAAAAATTAAAGATTAAAATTATGTTTATATTATTTTTGATACAAAATATCATTTAAAACATTGCATAATTTATATTTATATATATATATTTTAACTGTTATATTTAATTATATATATATATATATTATAAATTATTAACATTATAAATTATAATATCATTTAAAACATTACATAATTTAAAATATATATATATATATATATAAATATAAATATAAATTATAATTATAATTATATAAATATAAATATAAATTATATATATATATTAACATTATAAATTATTTCACAAATGCTTTTTATATACATATATATATATATATTATAAATGAAATATTTATAAATGTAATTTAACATGAATACACATAATGATTATGTGAACTTATTGCATAAAAAAATTAGTAAAAAATCAATCAATCAATCAACAAAGTTGCAAATGTTCGTCAAATATCCTGCCAAATGTTTCCGAATGATAGTAAAAAATATATAATATGATAGTCCAAAACACGACATAAATTCATATCTCAATTTTCTTGAGCTACGAACAGAAAATCCAATGACGAAAACGAATGAATGAAAATAATCCAAAACGATAACGAACGGGAAGTGAACGAGAAAGAACGTGGATGAATGAGAACGCGGGTCAGGAAGAGGAAAGGCACCCACGAGCCCCCCGCCGCTGCGTTACTGGTTGCAAGAATAATCCCATGCCTGTGAATGAATCCCCAACACCAGCTTCTTCTTCTTCTTCGATTTTCTCGGCACCACCAGGAGGAGGGCCCAGTTCCTCATAGAGATGAAAAAAAAAAAAAAACAAAACAAAACAAAACAAAAAACAAAACACAAAACAGCTTCTTTTGATCAGATGCTACCGCCACAATTTCATTGAACTCACGATAACTAGAGCATGGACTCCCTGGTGTTGGCTGGTTGGTGTGGAATAAATAGCTTTTGGAATCATGGCGAGATAGCCAAAGCCCATCCTGGAGTCAGAGCTGTCGAAGAAAACTTTGCTTCGAACATAATACTTTATAGAGAATCGTCGAAAGCCTCGGCGACTTGGGAGACTGAAACTGAAGTGGTAATTTGTCGGAAGAGTTGGGATGGTACGGGCCTATCTTTGTAGGGGTATCGTCTTTGCTGACTGAATACTACCCAGGCGATGATTTCGTAGCTCGTGGTTAAATTTTTTGCTTACTTCCGTGCAGGTCTTTGTTTTTCCAACACACAGTGACCGAAATTATGGGTTCTTTTGCACTTTGGACTGATGTGTTGCAGGATTCTCCTGGGTTGGATGAAGAAATTGGGCTGCTGCTAGTGTTTTTTTTTTTTTTTTTTTTTTTTTTTTTGGAACAGTTCGTGATGCTTCAAGTATGACGCTAATAAAATGTTTTTCTGAGGGTGAACATGCGGCAGCTCTCTTCTTCTGCATGCGTTGTGACTTTTGTTCGGCGCAACAAAACCTGTGGGTGTGTTGCTGGACAATATCCTTGCAACATGTCTCCAGAACATTTGCATCGAAATCTTCATGGTTGTGATGCAGTTTAGGAACTGCAATGCCTTTTAGGATAGACTGTGACTCAGTGATCAGGTTGGCCAAAGCCTCACTCATCTGGATTTCACAACATCTTGGTCGCCACCATATCACTTGATTGTTTCATATGGCTGACAGAAAGTTAAGTTTTTTTTGCTGTACTGGTCTTTTGGAAGTGTTTTCCCCGGCTGATACGTTTTCATGAACATGTGATTTGATAGTGATCACAAGAACCCAGTTGTCACAAGGATCAAAAGTCCTTAAATATTTTACACAATATAAACATGCTAGCTACAAATTCGGCATGACTAAATATCCACTTGTTTACCCCAACCCAATTCTACACCGCTTCAATAGTAATCCAAGAATATAGTTGGTTGCAAATCTTGATTAAGTCCGGTGCGTCCAGTGCCTCTTGGAATGGCGACTCAGAAGGACAATACAACTGCTACTCAGGGTAGTTGCGTTAATTTCATCACAATTCACGAGATCATCAGGTGAAGTCACAATTCCCTTATGTCCAACCCGAATGCACGAGTGCTAAGCCACAAGCTCGCTTTACTTCATGCAACAATGCTCGTCGTGGTTTGACAATCCTCATTCTGCAGGAAAATTGAGATAATCAGCTGGAATGCAAGCTGTTTAGACACCAGAATAAGATGTAGAAAATAAACAATTGTTTTCCTCGTACCCAAACAGAAAAGAAAAGAAAAGAAAAGCGTAGTACAGACAACAAAGAGAATATGTAAAGTAACCATTTCTGGCAAACATGGAGGCCATTGTTGATATAGATAATTTCCACCATTGTGTTTGAAAGGTCGGTCGTCCTCATCCTTCAGTTTGCTTGCCAGATATTCTCTTTGTTGCCTCCTTCGCTGTCTCAAAGTAAAGCAGTGGTGTAAAATTGCAAGAACACTAAGAAGTGCCAGAGCTCCTGCGACTCCATATGCAATCCCCAACAACACTCCAGCTATGGTTATGTCATCCGCATCGCCTGGCCAATTTTCAAACACATATACAATTATTAGATGATAATTTCTCTGCGGTCAAATATTCTACAATTGTCCAAGATGGTTGTGATCTTAAGCTAGAGCAGGAATGGAATGAAGGCACTCTTCTGGTTCCTTGATTGTGTGGCCTGTCTGTAGTCGAGTGTCTCTGTGTCATCTATCTCATGTGCATGCACAAAGTAGACACATATCTTGAACTTCAAAGGCGTATAGGTATTTGAAGTTGCCTCGCTTACTTGAGCCACTGTTGAACAAACGAGATGGTCAGGAGTTTAAATACACACTTTCGTTTGCACAAATAGCATATGTAAGGTATCAGGCTCAATGAACTAGAGGATTCAGATTCTCCTGAAAGATTTGTGAAAACCATTATGCATGACATGGTCTACGTGATAAACATGAGAGGAGATCACGGAAACTTACAAGTCGAACTGAGGATAACTTCCAGTCTCATCTGAAATCAACAATCGAGCACCCATGACAGACAAATGAGTCACGTAGAGAAGCCATAAGCAAGCATGACATCTATACTAAAGACAATCTCAAGGTGATGGGAGTTAGGGTTGCAGATGATCGATGGACTCTGGCAACGAATCGAGAGAAATCTTGTACCTGCCACCGGGATAAAAGCATATTGCTCGGGCTGTGAGTTATTCCAGACCACAAGAGGGTTGTACACCCTCAGAAGCGCTTCACTTGTGTTGAAATTCGAAGCAAGGCCGCTCACATTTCCAGCAGTACAAGCCGCCACCACATAAGTTAGGAAAAGGCCGTAACCAAGGCTCACTCTCGGGTCTCCACAGAAGCACTGAACAGGAATTTTCATGCTAGTTCCGGTTTCAATGAAATTGAGGTTAGGTATTCCATTCCAGTACCCTATCCAAGTTTCCTTGGTGAGATCCTCGTAGATTTTCTTAGAGATGAAACCTATAGTATTGGTTCTTTGAACCTAAAATTTCAAAAAAACGAACTCTAAGCACCGAAAACATTTTAAATCAGTGCAGAATACTTCACAAGTGCACAGATCATCAAATGAAACCCAGAAGCGAAGGGAAGGAATGTCCATGACTGCTCAATGTATGAATGAAAATTTTGTGAGCGACTTTACAAGCACACCTGATGCTTGAACATATGCAATAGTTGGTCTTGTATGCACCCGCAATTGAAAGGAATGTACAGTGGCTGATGGGTAACGATACTCTGCTTGTCAACAATGCTGGGGTTGACCGCTAGAATTTCGTCAGATGTCACTTGAAATTTCTCTCCGACTGAATCCAGCGTCTCATTCGCTTGGACTTTGTAGTAGGCATACGCAGTGTTGCACCCGCTCTGTGGTATACAGCCGGCCTCTGCTATCCAGAGATCAATGAAAGACCACTGGATCAGAAAAAGCCACACCAACCCTTTCCTCGGCCGCCATGGTCTTTCCAGTGCATTATTCTGCTCCCTCATGTAGCGCATCTTCGTGAACTTGCAGGTAGAAGATGAAAGTCGTATTCTCAGTGTTCAAGTTAAAGCTCACATAGATAGCTAAACATTCTCTGGCCGTGACGATGGCCGAAGATGCAGATACTCCTCACACCCAACATCGGTCATTGAGCTGCGAGAACGGCATCTCTATGCAAAGCTTTCGAGGTCCTGGAGCTGAGAATGACTTAGGAAACCAAATTTGCGGGTATAAGGTTGACTGCCAATCTTAACTACAGTGTTCCATCAACAGATAGCGGACTGTTGATTTACCGACTGCATATGACTAAGTCGAGTCCGTGCCGACGGCCCAATTCAAGAAACTGCCGCGACTAATTCCTCGCGCGAAGGAGAGAAAACTTGGCTTTCCACGATATCATCTACCACAACTTGATTGCATGCAGAGGGAGGTTACGAAGCGCGCCCTTGCTTCTCATAAAGCTGTGGCAGATGTCGCTGAAGTCGGTGTGACAAGTGAGCCCACCTCCATCATTCCACAAAAAGATGCAGATACCAATAGATCGACCGAGATTTTATTTGAGACAAATCTCTTGAGTGAACATAATCTTGGATGAGCACGACTGCCTCTAAACGTAATTTGTTGCGTCCAATTCAATGAGCATCAACAGTGTAATGACGAATCAAGCAACTTGACCGAAACTAAATCCCCGAGAATGAGGCCCAGACCTTCTTCCCATATGAGCCTACTTATAAATATGAGATGGAGCTCGTAGGTAAGCAAGACCAGTGATCTGGTGAAGAAATATATTAGGATAAGAAGTCCAATAACAGAGAAGACTCAGATAACTTGGCATTAGCCCGACTGACAACAGAAATGATTTCTAGTCTTTTGACTATACCTGCAATTCTTTCCAGATGGCGACTATCTCGCCACCCACATCACCCTTAACACTTTCCTGCCAATCCTGTTAAAAAAAGAAAAAGGGATAGAGTTCAGAAGTGCGACACAAGGTCATGAGACTTACGACTATACCATTTGTGGGGAAACATCAATTCTCTCGAATTAGGGAAACAAAAGAGGATTTGCTCAATCCCTGTGTGTAATCTTCACAATACGCTCTACTCGTGTTTGAAGACAGTTGAGATAAAAAAAAAAAAAAAAAAAAAAAAAAAAACCTAATACAATGCACGAGGGAGCTCTCAGTCTGTGGCGGAATATTCAACTTGGGTAGTAGGAAACTAACATGACTATTCTCCGTTGAAACAAGATGCAGTCATACATTATTTATCACACATCTACTTGTTGAATAGTGACATGCCTCGGTTTGAAGACTTGTGCGACTACATCGGCGAGCTGTGGCCATGCTTCTACTCGTTGAAAGTGAGAGGAAGAAGAAGAAGAAGGAAGTTGCTACTGTTGTATCACATGTGGGTTAGAACACAAGCACTTTATTGACTAAATCTGAGAAATACACTTCGAGGATCATCGAGAGTAAAAAAAGAAAAAATGAAAACCAATAGAGACCTATTCTAGGTGGCGGCTGCAGCCTATGCTGTGAGCTTTGATACAAACTCTGCTTTTTCTTCATGGGCATTGACAGCTTTGTCTCCGAGCTCGTTGAGCTGAAACTGGACGCAACTCAACAACACACCAGCTTCGGTATTCCCAAGGTCTCTCCTTTTTGTTTTCTTCTGCATGATTGTCGGTTCCTGCAGCATCCCAAATTGCGAGATTTTATAGTACTCTTCTGCCATTCATTGATTCATTCTAGTACTGTAAACGTGACATACTGAATTTTTAATTTATAGTTTGAAACTGAAGGGAAGTTGATCCCTTTGCTATTGATGTGAGGAAATCACAATTGGGTGTAATGTTTGAGTCTCAGGTGATCACTTACTGTTGTTTGGGGGCTGGAGATCTGAATCAGAACATGGTGAAGAGATGCTCCAATTGAATGAATATGGGGTTGTGTTCCGTGAGATTTGATTCTGGTACAGAAAATCTTGCTTAGCATGTACAAAGTATTAAATTTCTGTGGCAGACAGTTGGGATTTTTGAGAAGTCATGAAGGATTTCTTTTAACTTTCAATTTTGTACATTTTATGGTATATTAAAAAGATGTACTGCATCGTAGTTATCATGTTGCAGCGGATTTAAATGATACCCTAGAAAATCACATCACTAATATGGATAAAAAAAAAAAGGTCTAAATACATACTTTGTTGAGTGGATGGTACATGTATAGGACTACATCAAAGATGGTTTGTTAAAAGGTGAGCACTCTTCAGGTGATGTAGAATTCATCCAAAATATATTCTCACAATATTTAAGTAGATGGAAAGATTACAAAAGTTGTAATTATATGCATGTGTAAAATTACTTTATTTATTTTGAAGGGTTAAATTTGTATCAAAGATCTCATCTAATCTTGTATTATCTTACATTACCTAACTCAAATTCACTTATACTACTACTTTTTAAAAATTAAAATAAATTGAGCTTCATAAATATTTGATTATAAATATTTTATTATACTCTATTGATGCAAAATTAAGTATTTTAGTGTGTATATATATATATATATATATATATGTGTGTATGTGTATATATGTGATAGCTTTATTGTAACATATTGAATTAGTCTATACTATTCAAATTTTTCATTGGCAACAAATTCAAGGTTTATATTGATGAATGTGATAGATAGTGATTAATTTATAGAAAATTTAAATTTCAAGTCTATAATCAAAAAAATTCAAAATATTTACCTCTACTCCACTTATTAAAAAGCATTCAATCAAATAAATTCCACTAACAAATATTGTTCATTGTTAGTATTAATTAACAACCACTTATATTTTTACAAATTTTATCTATCTTATATTTATTTATTTATTTCATAAAAAATTTATTCAATTAATTACGAAAATCTTATTTTATTATAAAAATAAATAAATAAATAAAGAATAAAAATATATAAGATTATCTAAAAAAATAGACTTGTGACAAATCTTTAATAAGAAAAAATTTATAACCTATTTATTCTAATTTGTAGTTATTATATAAACTATGATGCTTTAAAAAACTCAACTAAATATTCTTTTGATCCTTGAGTTATAAATATTGTAATAAAATCTTTTCACAATCTTCTATATGATCAGCAACATACTTGTGATACCTTCTCTCATCAAAGTCTCAATTTTTTTTTTTTTTTTTTTTTTTTTTTTCTTCTTTACGTTCTTTGATAGGAACATCATTTAGAAAAGACATAGTTTTTTTAAAAATGAAGTTTTTCAATATCTTATTCATTTCATTCATCATATGTGCAACTGAGTTTGTAGCTGTTAAGGATATGAATCTCAAACAACTAAAATATCAATATACTCTTATGTCACTTGAAAAGACTAGAAAATCACTCAAAGATGATATAATATTAAATTAGAATGGCTATTATCAAAGATAAGAAGACTAAAAAGTCTTGGAATAAGACTAAAGATTAGAAAAGAATTAACAAGAGTGAAGAAGACTTTGCTCTTGCTTCCATATATACTCTTAACTAGAAGCTATATGGCAATATCTTACAAGACCTCTAAAATGTATTGACTTTGCAAGACACATTTCTTAACTTACAAGGCAAGTTTTCTATGTATATGCTATATAGTTAGCTTGTTCTACAAGCTATCAATACATGGTTACCTTGTTGACCAAGTTTTTAACCTACTAATCAACTACAAATACATCTAAAATCAAAGTAACATCTATGAAGCTTCTAGGATGTTTTTTTAGAAAATATTATAAAATAAATTTATTTTTACCTTCTCTGTTATATACTCTGATCTTTGTTCTTTTTTGAAGATGGTTGATAGGTCCTCTCAACTACCAATAGAGTTTCATACTAGGATAAAAAGACCACCCTATTATTTCATTGTTCTTGAAGCTATTACAACTTTCTTCAAATAAAATATTTAGAATATTATTAGGAATCATTCCTATCTTTAATATAATCATCAAACATTGAGAGTCTCTTTCACAATTGTGATATTAAACATATTGTATCTCACCATGTATTTGAGGAAAAATATGTTGTTCTTGAGGATTTTTATTTTCATTATGTTGTTTTGAAGGTTGTAATAATTGCAATGTCTTGTTGTCACGGCTATAATCATGTAAGCTAATAATTACATATAGAAATAGGTAGAAGTAAGTAAAAGTAGATAAAAGTAAGTTAATTCTATAATATTTAATATGGAAGCTTCTTAGAAGCTTCCTAAACACTGCTTTGTCTTCATAGGTGTCTTTAATTGACTTTTTGGATTAGAAACGTGGACAACAAGTTGGCCAAGTGCTACACATGTTGTTAGCTTGAAGATCAAGCTAACTATGTGGCCCACACGTAGAAAAACTTGCCTTATAAGTCAAGGCATGTGTCCTACAAAGTCAACACATATTGGAGGTCCTATAGAACGTCGCCACGTAGCCTCAAGTTAGATAGTATATATAGAGACAAGAGTGAAGGCTTCTTCACTCTTGTCAACTCCTTTCTTGGTTCTAGTCTAGTTTCAAGGGTCTTTAGTTTTCTTGTCTTTTGGCAATAGCCATTCTAGTTTCTCTTTCAATATATATACTTGTTTATATATATTTTGTTACCTCTCTTTGAGTGAAGGCTCACTTGTCTGAATTGTTTTTTCATCGAGTTCTTGTCCTTGACAAATTGACAAGAGTACACCTACAATATCAGAGCTTTGTCTAATCTTGATTAAGAGTGGATTATCCCTTTTTCTTGATAAGATATAAGCGTATTAGAAGTTACGGATTACCCTCTTTTAAACTGATATTGTCATTAGTATTTTCTTTGTCCGCAAGTCCTTTCTTCTATTTGTCTTGAGCGATATTAGACATCTTCTCTCTTCTAAGTGTTATCATGGCAGAACTTCTTGAAATGAAGAGTGCAATGGCACAAATGCAAGAGCAATTGAGGGAGTTAATGCTTGTAATACATCAACTCAATTTACCACCACAAGGAGCAACAAGATTGGTAGGAAGTGAAGATATAGAAATGGTTGGAGCTGCTTCAACATCTGCACCAAACCATGTGTTTTTTCCTATGGTGGAACGCCCTTCAAATGTTAGAGAATCAAGAATTGCCCTACCCGAGAAGTTTGATGGCACCGGATCCAAGTTTCGAGGATTTATCAATCAAGTGCAACTTGTGATTGAACTTCAATCCCAAAGCTATCCAACTCCAGGATCACAAGTTAGATTCATTAGTACGCTTCTTTCAGGTTTGGCACTATCGTGGTTTTCATCTTTTCTTGAACGATGAGATCCAATATTGGATAATCTAGAGGCTTTTCTAGCGGAGTTTCGATCCATATATGGAAAACATGATGCAATTTGTGTTGCAACCAATAAGATCTGTATTTTACGACAAGGCAATCGATCAGTAACGTTATATGCTTCATAATTTCGATAACTTGCAACTGATATCAAGTGGGATGATGCTGCACTTATTAGCCAATTTCTCTACGGATTATAATATTAGGTAAAAAAAGTAATGCTCAACTTACCTGATCCTCAAACATTGAGTCAAGCAATTGATTTTGCTGTGAAGTGCGACAATCGCCTTTTTGAATTCCGATCTGAGAACCGTACAAGTGGACCTCAACATTACTATAATTCAATGGCAACACCAACACCTTTTCAACACATACATTTGGAAGTAGAGGATATGCAAATTGATGCAGTACGTTTCAAACCTCTTACTGAGCAAGAAAAGACTCGTCGTTGTCAAGAAGGATTATGTTTATATTGTGGAGAACCAAAGCACACTGCTCAACATTGTCCAAAGAAACGACGCAATCACAAAATGAGGAGTATGGCTGTGAAAGAAGATAATATGTTGGAAAACGACTTTGTCCAGCTACAATAGGGACCGTGCGGCTGGAACCTTGCACAACTTCTAGTAAAGGTCCTATTCTCTCCTCAAAGCCTTCTCCTTATTTTATATTAAATATTATTTTAGGACCTAAATATTACAAAGTCTCTGCTTTGTTAGATTCAGGAGCCTCAGCGTGTTTTTTAGATGAAGAATTTACTAAAAGACATAGCATATCTTTAGTAAAGAAAACTAAACCTGTTCATGTAGAAGTCATAGATGGTCGTCCATTGTCTTCTGGAGATATTACTCACGAAATCCTTCCTATAGAAGTAATAATCAATGGTCATAATAGTTTTGTAGTATTTAATATCATTAGATCTCCCTCTAATCCAGTCATTTTAGGTTTATCATGGTTAGAAAAATACAACCCTCAAATAGACTGGATTTTCCAAACTCTTACTTTCTCTAAAAGTATAACTAACATTGTAATTAAGCAAGTAGAGAGTCATAAGTCCAATTCAATTAAATCCGTGTTTATAGGTGTAAAAGCTTTCTTGCATGCTGCTATGAAAGAATCACCATACATTATTTATGCTACACCCGTTTCTACTAGTGAAAAGACTTCAAGTGGCATTCCAAGCCAATATCAAGAATTTCAAGATGTATTTGAAAAAAAGAATGCGGATACACTCTCTGAATATCATCCCTATGATTGCTCAATTGACCTTCAAGAAGGAGCACAACCGCCATTCGGACCAATCTATAGTTTTTCACAAAATGAGTTGGCTGAACTCAAGGAGTATATTGAAGAAAATCTAGCCAAGAATTTCATACGCCATTCTAAATCTCTGGCAGGAGCTCCAATTCTATTTGTGAAGAAAAAAGATGGATCATAGCAGATGTGTGTTGATTATCGAGGACTCAATAAGATTACCATCAAAAACAGGTATCCACTATCTTTAATATCTGGACTTCTTGATCACCTCAATCAAGCTAAGATCTATACAAAAATAGATCTTCGGAGAGCATACAATCTAGTATGCATCAAAGAAGGAGATGAATGGAAGACTGCGTTTCGAACTAAGTATGGACATTTTGAATACAACGTCATGCCTTTTGGACTTACAAATGCACCAGTAGCTTTTCAACATCTAATGAATGATGTTTTTCGAGAGTTTTTGGACGATTTTGTGGTATGTTATCTAGACGACATCTTGATCTATTCTAAGAAGCCAAAAGAACATGAACTTCATGTTCGTCATGTGTTACAAAAATTAAGAGATGCAAGACTCTATGCCAAGATAGAAAAGTTTGTATTCCACACTACTCAAGTCAATTTCTTAGGTTACATCATTTCAAATGATGGACTTATGATGGATCCTAAGAAAGTTCAAACTATTATAGACTGGAAGATCTCAAAAACAATAAGAGATGTCCAATGTTTTTTGAGATTTGCCAACTACTATCGGATCTTCATCAAAGACTTCTCTCGAGTTGTAGCTCCACTTACACGTTTGACTTGTAAAGACAAACTCTAATGGAATCAAGAAGCGGAAGTTGCTTTTGAATCTTTGAAGACAGCGTTTGTTTCTGCACCAATCTTGTATTGTGTTGATTTTTTCAAAGCATTCTTTATGGAAACGGATGCATCGGACTTTGCTCTGGGTGCGGTTTTATCACAAATGGGAACAGATGACAAACTTCATCCAGTAGCCTTTCATCTAAGAAAATTCTCAGCAGCAGAAATCAATTATGAGATCCATGACAAAGAACTTCTTGCAATTGTGGATTCTTTTCAAGAATGGCATCATTATCTAAAAGGCACTTCTAGTCCAGTCACCGTGTATACGGATCACAAGAACCTCAAATATTTTATGTCAGCACGCGTATTAAATCGTCGCCAAGCTCGTTGGAGCATGTCTTTATCAAGATTTGAATTCATCATTACTTATCGGCTAGGAAAACAACAAGGTTTATCCGATGCCTTGTCTACACATTCTTATCTTGCACCAAAAGAAGGAGATGTAGCTTTTGAGCAACAAAGAATGGTTCTCTTGAAGCCGAAACAATTTCATCTTCGAGCAATAAAATCAACATTGACTGTTGATTTAACTTTCCTTAAGCAAGTCCAGTTAAGTATGTCTTCAGACCCTCTTGTTCATGATATCAAGAACAATTCTTCTAAATCTCATGATCCATCTAAATTTGAATTCAAGAACAACCTACTCTATTTTGAAGGACGCCTATATGTTCCAGAAGGAGAAGCACGTTTATGTGTTCTTCAAGCTCGTCACGACTTCCCAACAGCAGGACATTTCGGATATAATAAGACTTTGGAGCTGATATCTAGGGATTTTTGGTGGCCTCAAATGTGGAAGGCAGTTAAAGATTTTGTACAATCATGTGATATTTGCTCAAGATCGAAAACTCCTCGTCATCGACCTTTTGGACTTCTTCAGCCATTACCCATTCCAGAACAACCATGGTCTCCTGTTTCTATGGACTTCATCACGGATCTTCCAATCTCAGGTTCTTATGACTCTATATTCGTGATAGTAGATCGTTTTACCAAGATGGCATATTTTGTACCATGTATAAAATCTATCACAGGTGAAGAAACAACTAAGCTCTTTCTTGACAATATTTATCGCTATCATGGATTACCCAAGGATATTATATCAGATAGGGGAACTCAATTTGTATCAAGATTTTGGCGGACTCTTTTCAAGATTCTTAAAGTGGATATAAAACTATCTTCGGCATTTCATCCTCAAACTGATGGACAAATGGAGTGTGTTAATCAAGTTTTGGAGCAATATTTAAGATGTATCATTAATTACCAACAAGATGATTGGACAACTCTTTTGCCATTGGTAGAGTTTACTTACAATAATACGGTACACTCTTCTACAAAACAAACACCTTTTTTTGCTAATTATGGTTATCATCCACGACTTGATACTTTTGACTTTTCAAAAGTTGATAATCCTGCTGAGAAAGATTTGGCAATTCATTTATCAGAGCTACATGCAACGATGAAGGCGCAGTTAAAAGAGGCTCAAGAACAACAAAAGGCCAATGCGGATGTCTATCGAAAGGAACAACCATCATTCGTCTTAGGTGATAAGGTATGGCTACTTTGTCGCAATATCAAGACCACTCGTCCTTGTGACAAGTTGGACTATCGAAGGTTGGGACCATTTTCTATTTCTGTACAAATCAATCCAGTTGCATATCGTTTAGATCTACCAGAGTCAATGAAAATCCATCCAATATTCCACGTGTCTCTTCTTAAACCATATAAGACAGTGGACATACCAAGAAGACGACAAGCTCTACCTCATCCTATGGAAGTGGACAATAATGAACAGTTTGAAGTAGAAGAAGTCTTAGATTTAAGGCGGCGCCAAAATAAATTAGAATATCTTGTCCATTGGCGCGGATATGGTATTAATGAATGCACATGGGAGCCAATAAAGAATCTTACAAATGCAGCAAAGGTGGTGGAGGCTTTTCATCGACGACATCCATCAAAATCAAGATAAAAACTTTTTTTATAAAAGAAACAACATCTAGGCAAGATAACATTCTACTTTCAATTCTTGTTCGTAGCTTCGTTGTAGTAGTCCCGCTCAAGAGATGGAGAACCAACAACCAGTGGATTCAACTCAAGAGCCTTCATTTGCTGACCTGTCGGATGAGACATTACGATTGTCACAACCTTCAAGACGATGTAATCGAGATGAAGATCTTCAAGAACGACATGTTCTTCGTCGAATAGATGGTGAGATACAATGCGTTTGGTATCACGATTTGGGAAGGGACTCCCGATGTTTGGTGATTGTGCTAGAGGTAGGAACAACTCCTGATGGTGTTCCAAATATTCTATTCGAAGGAAGTTACGAAGGCCTCAACAATGATCAAATAACTGGGTGGTCTTCCCGCCTTGGTATGAGACACTACTGATGGTTGAGAGGCCCTATCAATCATCTTCGAAGAGAACAGAGATCAGAGTATGTGGCAAATACAATTCATCGCATCATAGATTTCCTCAACATATGATGATCGCTCCTCGTGGAACTCGTCCCTAGAAGGGGGGTAATGTCACGGCTATAATCATGTAAGCTAATAATTACATATAGAAATAGGTAGAAGTAAGTAAAAGTAGATAAAAATAAGTTAATTTTATAATATTTAATATGGAAGCTTCTTAGAAGCTTCATAGATGCTGTTTTGACTTCATAGGTGTCTTTAATTGACTTTTTGGATTAGAAATATGGTCAACAAGTTGGCCATGTGCCACACATGTTGTTAGCTTGAAGATCAAGCTAACTATGTGGCCCACACGTAGAAAAACTTGCCTTGATAGTCAAGGCATGTGTCCTACAAAGTCAACACATATTGGAGGTCCTATAGAACGTCGCCACGTAGCTCCTAGTTAGATAGTATATATAGAGACAAGAGTAAAGGCTTCTTCACTCTTGTCAACTCCTTTCTTGGTTCTAGTCTAGTTTCAAGGGTCTTTAGTTTTCTTGTCTTTTGGCAATAGCCATTCCAGTTTCTCTTTCAATATATATACTTGTTTATATATATTTTGTTACCTCTCTTTGAATGAAGGCTCACTTGTCTGAATTGTTTTTTCATCAAATTCTTGTCCTTGACACTTGTCCAATAAGTCAGCAAGTAATACCTCTTGAATTGAATTTACTACTTCTTGCTTTTCCTTTTCCTTAGTATTACAAATATACAAAAGTTACAAATAAGAATAGAAGGTAGAATGTTATTTTCTTTAGATCTTTTTTCTTTTATAGTAATGATTTACTATTTTTTATCTTAGTTTTGATAGATGTCGTTGATGAAAAGCCTCAACCTTCTTTGTTGCATTAGCAAGATTTTTTTCTAGCTTACGTATGTATTGACTAATATCATATTCGTACTAATGAACAAGATATTCTAATCTATTTTGGCATTGCATTGAATCTAAGGCTCTTATCATATCAAACTCCTGATAATTATCTACTTTTATAAGAGGAGGTAATATTTTTTTTCTTTTAAGATATTTATTGTCTTACATGGCTCAAGAAGAGATATACAAAATACGAGATGAATCTTCATAGACTTTGGTAGATATAATTGATAAAAAATATAATTAACTTATTCACAAATAAGAAAAGATTTAAGCCCATAATAGTCCAACTTATCACAAAGATGAGTAGTCTTGATATTCTGACAAAGTAGCCATATCTTGTCACTTATCATAAATTATAGTTGTTCATTGGAATAGGCATCTACTTTGATCTTTTGTCATTCTTGAACTTCCTTAAATTGTGCCTTCATTGTTATATGTAGCTTTGATAAATGATTTTTCAAATCTTTTATTACAAGATTATCAATTTTTGAAAAGTAAAAAATATCAAGTTGTGGATGATAATCATAATTAGTAAAAAAAAAAAAAAAAAAAAAAATTATTGAGTAGAAGAATTTATCAAATTATTATATGCAAACTTTGCTAATGGCAATAGAGTTTTTCAATAACCTTCAAAATAGTTGATGGTATACCTCAAAAATTGCTCCAGAACTTAATTCATCTGTTGTTGTATTATAATACGATTATATGGTGAAAATATAATCAAAAATAAAATTTTATTTAATATCTAATTATCTTGATTCAATAATAATTCAAGTTATTTAAAAATAGCTCTTATAAAATTCTCTTAGTTTATTTTCTTATTTTAATAGATAATAGATTAAAAATTAATTAATAATTTTATCTTCTAGGCTGTAGAAACTCTTTTATTGCCTTGGAAGTCCATAAACTGGTAAACCTAATTAGAAGATATAAATAACTAGTATGATTGATACTAAAGTTAAGTTGAGGGTAGGATTGGAGTAAAAAACTCCTATGATAGGATAAGTTAATACCCAAGGTTGATTGTTTGTAGAACTAGGTCAAAATCAAATCTCTAGCCACTAAAACAACCATTGTCATATTACATGTTTTCTTATTAGGAAATGCACCGGGCATCTAGCTATGGAAGGTGAAGTTATGTTTTACAAGTATTCAAGAAATCCTAATAGGTTTCATCCATATGAAAAGAATATAATCCGTATTTCAATTAAAAAGTACTAAAAAAGTTAAGCCCTAACTTTAATTAGTGAGCTTTGACAAGCTGTAACTTCTAATTTGATTGTCTACTTGATGTGAAATTTTGCACGAAATTGGCAATCTAAATCTTCTATATGCTCAAGAAATTTCAGCCCAATCCAATTTACAGATTGTAAGAAAACTTCCAAAAACTGCATTGATGTTACTTGGCAGCCAACTTGAAAGATAATGCAGAATTTCCAGTAGTGATTTCTCCTTCTCCAACTGTTAACTCCAATTCAAAATTAGTGTATAGCTTAATTTTCAAGTCCTCTAGTGCCATGCCAAATTTTACCTTCATCCAACTAGTAGATCTCCAAATATCATAGAAACCCTACTCACCTCTAAACTGCCAACTTTCAATATGTTCTTGTACCAAAACCAAGATATCTCCCAATTGCATAGTTGGATTATCACAAAATTTTACAAATGCTTAAAAAACCTAATTAACCAAGTATTATCAAAATTTGAACTATAGATGGGACACCAATTTTACGAACTAGTTGAGAGTGCTAATCCTAATTTCATTGCATAAATCTGAAATTACCAATACAAACCTTGATTTTTTTAAAAAATTGCTAAGTTCCAACAAATCCTACCAAAATTATTCTTATGTCTCTAAAATAAGCTCCAACCTAGCTCTCAAATTTTAATCTCCAATCTTTAAATGAAAACCTATTTTGCCCTAGGCAGTTGTTTTAGTAGCCAAAGATCTAATTTTGACCCTATTTCACAAATGGTTGACCCTTAGGTATCAATTTAATCTATCCAAAGAATTTTTTAGTCCAATACTACCTTCAATTTAAACTTAGTATCAATCAAACTAATTATTTACCTCTTCTAACTTAATTTTATCAATTTATGGTCTTTCTATGGTAGTAAAAGAGTCTCTACAATCTAAAAGTTAAAAGTACTAACCAACCTTCAATCTACTAACTATTAAGATAAGAAAATAACCTAAGAGGATTTTATAAAAGCCATGTTTAGATACCTCGAATTATTATTATATTAAGATAATTAGATATTAATTAGAAATTTAATTTTGATTATAGTTTCTTTATATAGTCGTATTACATCAGGATACCACATAAGACAAAATAAGGGGATATTTGAAGATTGGCAATTAGAATTTATGAGCTAGCTTCAAGTTGATTCCAAAGATATAAGGCTTGTTTTTAGAAGGCTTGGAATGACTTTGTAATTGTTGTTCAAAATCAAGATTTGTATTGGTGATTTGGAATTTATGTAATATAATTAGGATTAGTACTATTAATTAATTTATCTAATTGATATCACATCTCCTATTCAAAATTTGAAAATGATTGTTTGATTTGGTATACTTAGTATATATAAATTTTTGTATGAATCTAACAGTGCTATTGAAAGATATTTAAATTTTGATACAAGAAGATATTAAAAATTGGCTGCTTGAAATTGGATAGGATATCTATGATATTTGAAGATCTATTAATTGGATCAAGGTGAAATTTGGTATGGTAGTATAAGACTTCAAGATCAAGCTATATATTTATTTTGAGTTAAAGTTAATAGTTGAAGAAGGAAAAATTGCTACTGGAACATTTGTTTCAACTTTTAAGTTGGCGGCCAATTGGCATTAGTGCGGTTTTTGGGCTTTTTCTCACAATTTGTAAGTTGGATTGGATTAAATTTTTTTAAGTATTGAGAAGGCTTATATTAGTATTTATATGAAAATTTTTAGACTAAGTGGATAGTAAAATTAGGAGTTACAGCTTGTCAAAGCTCTTTCACTAGGATTAGGACTTCCAAAGAGAAATCAAAATTACTTAATTATGAAAGTAACAAGAAAATTGGGATTTATGTATAATTGAGGTTACTAAAAAGATTATTTTTGAGTACTTTGTATTGACTTTAAGTACTTTTGAATTAAAATTTGAATTATATTATTTATATATGGATGAAAACTATTAGGATTTTTTGAATATTTATAAAACTTAATGTCACCTTCTACAACCAGGTATTTAGTGCATTGCCAAATAAGTCAATACCTACTATGCCACCATTCTATGTATCTATTAATTTAAGGATAAAAAGCTGAAAAGAGCTATATATCTATCTTCAAAATCTTAAAAAAGATTCTCCAAAATCTTGATATAAATTGAGTCTCTATATCTGATATAATATCTTTGGATAATTTATGATAGCATTAAATGTCATCAAAAAAAAACTAAGCAATTTCTTTACCTATGATAGATTTTGTACATGGTATAAAATTTGTCATTTTAGTAAAATGATCTATTATCACAAATATAAAATCATAGAAATTTGAGACTAGAAGATTTGTAATAAAATCTCTAGAAATAGAAGACTATGATTGTTTTGGAATAGATAATAGTTGGAAATGTCTAAAAAGATAATAACAAAGAATTTTTGATCTTGAACAAATATTACATAATTGTACAAAATCTTTAACTGCCTTCTATATTTGATGCCATCAAAAATCTTTTGATATCAGCTCCAAAGTCTTATTATATCTAAAATATTTAGCTATTAAAAAGTTATGATAAGCTTGAAGAACATGTAATCTTGTTTTGCCTTTTGGGATATATAATTGCCCTTGAAACAGTACTAGACTATCTCAAAAATCCAAGATCTTTATATTCTTTAGTAATATAAAATCTCATCACAAAATAGGACAAAATAGACCAAAACACAACTAAAAAAAATTACATAGAATATGACATGAAAGACAGCTGAGCAGATGGAAACAAAACAGAAGTGAATTGAACAAAAGAATGCAAAACCAAACTTTACTAAGAGAAAGGGTCTGAAGCCATACTTGACCTGATGCTCCAAAAGGCTCTAACTAGTCCTATTTATACCTTGTCCTACCATCATGGACTTTTGAGAATATTTGTAGGTGGTAGACTCTACTTAGATAATTCATTTAAATTCTTTTTTTAAAAGATTCTATGGTGGGCTCTACCTAGATAATTGATTTAAATTCTTTTTTTAAAAGATTCTATAGTAGACTCTACCTAAATAATTATCCTAAATTCTTTTAGAATTTTCTATTGTAGATCCTACTTGGTCCATTAACTTAACCTCAATTCTAAAAACTTCCATGGTTCTAACTATCTATATAATTATTTTTTGTATATCCTATTACAACTAATCCCCTTCTATTAATGTGGAACGTTCTTGTTTTTTTCCTGATGGTATCTTTGAGTTGTCTCTTGGCAATAGATGAATTTTTGTTGAGGTTCCTATGTTGCATCAAGAATGAGAGAATCTTTTCAAAGAACTTTATACTGAAGTTATAGACGTCTACTATGACGACAAAAGTAATAATATTCTAAAGTATTGTCTACTTTATATTCTTCTTGGTCCTCAATTACAACTAGTGGTGGTATTGGTTGATCTTGATCCGAAAAGTGATTTAGCTTAGTATGAAATTACTTCAATTGCAAAATATAGAAGACTAGATGGACTCGAATATGTGGTCAAAGCTTGAGGCAATATGCAACATTAAAAATCGTTGTAGAAATATGGAAAGGTCTAAGCCATCAAGATGCTAGTTTATAGATTTGGATTGATGTAGCAAGTGGCAAGTTGGAGTTGGAGAATAACACTTGATCATCCTTTTGAAAGGTCTTGTATTTTTGATTGTGATCAACATACTATTTTTATCAATTTTGTGTAGTAAATAGGCAGCACTGTTCCTCTTATAAGGCCGTTATAAGCTGTGTATAAATTCCTCCATTGTTAGATTGTTAGTGTGGATGGTATGATGAAAAGTTGGTGGCATAATTGGATGTTGATCGGTATTAAGGGAAAATGGTGAATGACTAGTACTTGTTTGAATAATAATATTATTAGCAAACTTTAAGAGCATCAAATATTCATCCTAATCATTATGATAAATTACCACAAATGCTTGTAGTATATCCTCCAAGGTTTGATTTGCATGCTATGTTTATCCATCTATTTGGAAATGGAAGGCTGTAGACATGAAAAGTTGTGTACCTAATAGCTTCAACAAGACTTGTCAAAAACTTCTTGTGAAGCATGGATCCCAATCTAAAACAAAGATACAAGGTAATCCATGGTGACAAAAGATGGTATCAAAGAGGACTTGTGCAAGCATTGAAACATCAATATCCAAGCACACTATGGCCAAGTTAAGTTGCTTCCAGACTTGATTTATAAAGATAACAACCGTCATATGATTATAAAGTATCTACATCAAATACATAATGAGATTTATAGTCAACTACTCCTAATGTGCTGTAGGTAACGAAATTGACTATAATAGTTCAAAAATGGTTGCGTTGCATACTTTGTTACATTAACATGACTTATAAGAGCATATAAAGGCTTGAACATTATGATCCAAACTTATCCAAAACCATGTCCTTGAGTTCTGTTTTAGGATCTTCTCTCATCCTAGATGTCCAAATATTTGGATGTTA